>NW_007258363.1:94563-97074 GCF_000164805.1 Carlito syrichta
CATTGTCAGTCATTTTCTTATGGTAGTGCGTTGGATGATCAAGGTCCACTATATGAGTGAGAATATGTGATACTCAGAACTTTATTTCTGTGAGAGGTCACTCAGTATTATAGACTCCATCCAGGTTGCTGTGAAATTCATGATTTTGTTCTTTTTTATGGCTGCATAGTATTCCATCGTGTATATATACCACATTTTTTAATCCAGTCCTCTTTTGATGGACAGCATGGATGGTTCCAGGATCTTGCTATTGTGAACAATGCTGCGATAAACATTCGTGTGCAAGTATCTTTTTTATAGAGTGATTTGAGTTCTTCAGGGTATATTCCCAGTAGGGGGATTGCAGGGTCATATGGGAGATTGATGTTTAGAGCTTTTAGGAATCACCACACTGCTTTCCACAGAGGTTGCATTAGTTTACACTCCCACCAACAGTGTAGAAGTGTTCCCTTTTCGCCACATCCTCTCCAACAACTATTATTTTTTGAGTTATTGATAATCGCCATTCTGACTGGAGTTAGGTGTTATCTCAGTGTGGTTTTGATTTGCATCTCCCTGATGATTAGTGAGGTTGAGCATTTCTTCATGTGTCTGTTGGCTGCTCGGATGTCTACCTTTGTGAAGTGTCTGTTCATATCTTTTGCCCATTTTATAATGAGGTTGTTTGTTTTTTTCTTTTCAGCACATTTGAGTTCCTTGTAGATCCAGGATGTTAAGCCTTTGTCAGACCTGGAATTGGCAAATACTTTTTCCCACTCTGTACGCTGTCTCCCTACTCTCTTGATGGTTTCTTTGGCTTTGCAGAAGCTTGTCACTTTAATGAGGTACCACTTGTCTATCTTATCCCTTATGGCCTGTGGGTTTTGAATTTTGTTCGGGAATTCGATGCCAGTTCCAATTTCCATGAGGGTATGTCCTTTATTTTCTAAGTTTCATATGGTTTGAGGTTTTACATTTAGGTCTCTGATCCATTTGGAGTTAACTTTTGTGTATGGGAATAGATAGGGGTCCTGTTTGAATCTTCTGCATGTGGTCAGCCAGTTTTCCCAGCACCATTTACTGAATAGGTTCTCCTCTCCCCAGTGATAGGTGGTGGAGGCTTTGCCAAAGATGAGTTGGTTGAGAAATTGAGGTTTTGCTTCTGGGATCTCAATTCTATTCCATTGATCTATATGCCTTTTCCTATACCAATGCCAAGCTGTTTTGATGATTGTAGCTTTATAGTAAAGTTTGAAGTCTGGTAATGTGATACCACCTGCTTTGTTATTTTTGCTGAGGATTGTTCTGGCTATTCTTGGTCGTTTCTGTTTCCATATGAATTCCTGTGTTGTTTTTTCTAGGTCTGAGAAGAATGTTCCTGGTAATTTGATAGGTATTGCTTTGAATCTGTAGATTGTCTTAGGTAAGATGGACATCTTCACAATGTTGATTCTTCCAATCCACGAGCACAGGATATTTTTTCACTTGTTTGTGTCATCTTTGAGTTCTTTGAGCAGAGTTTTGTAGTTTTCATTGTAAAGGTCTTTCATGTCTCTGGTTAGGAAGATGTCAAGGTATTTCTTTTGTGTGTGTGTGGCTATTTTGAATGGAATTGTGCTTCTTATTTGGGTTTCTATTTGTTTATTATTGGTGTAAAGAAATGCGATTGTCTTTTGCACATTTATTTTATATACTGAGACTTTGCTGAAGGCCTTTATCAGTGTAAGGAGGTTTTTGACAGATTCTCTTGGGTTTTCAAGGTACAAGATCATGTCATCTGCAAAGAGAGATCATTTGACTTCCTCTTTTTCTATTTGGATACCCCTGATTGCCTTCTCTTCTCTGATTGCTCTAGCCAGGACTTCCAATACTATATTGAACAGGAGGGATGAGAGCGGACATCCTTGCCTTGTTCCAGTTTTCAGGGGAAATGGTTCCAATTTTTGTCCATTTAGGAGTATGCTGGCTGTGGGTTTCTCGTTTATGGCTTTTACTACTTTGAGGTATGTTCCTTGTATGCCTAGATATTCAAGGGTTTTTATCAAGAAGGGGTGCTGGATTTTATCAAAAGTTTTTTCTACATCTAATGATATAATCATGTGGTTTTTGTTTTGACATCTTTTGATGTATTTAATTACATTTATTGTTTTACGAATGTTGAACCAGACTTGCATCCCAGGGATGAAGCCTCCTTGGTCATAATGGATGATTTTTGAGATGTGTTGTTGAATCCGGTTTGCTAGGATCTTGTTGAGAATTTTAGCATCTATGTTCATCAAAGATATTGGCCTGTAGTTCTCTTTTTTTGTTCATTCTTTACCTGGCTTGGGTATCAATGTGACGTTAGCTTCGTAAAATGATTTGGGGACGGTTCCATCTTTCTCAATCACCTGAAATAGCTTCAGTGGGATTAGAATCAGTGCCTCCTTAAATATTTTGTAGAATTCTGCTGGAAAGTCATCTGGTCCAGGACTTTTTTTTTGTAGGTAGTTTTCTTATTACACAGTCAATTTCCTTGATTGTTATTGGTCT
>NW_007258363.1:97292-107187 GCF_000164805.1 Carlito syrichta
GGATTCTTCTGCTGAAATTAGGGCTTTTGTGGTCTTGCTTTTCCAGCTTCCTTAGGTGGCTTGTTAGACTGTTAATTTGTGCTCCTTCTATTTTCTTCTTGTGTGTTTGTAGGAATATAAATTCCCCTCTTACTACAGCTTTTAAAGCATCCCAGAGATTTAGTTTAGTTGTTTCTTTATTTTCATTTGTTTCCAGGTATCTTTCGATCTCTGTTTTGATTTCATCATTGACCCAGGATTTGTTTAGCATAATGCTGTTTAGTGACCATGTCTTTGTGGGGTTTGGGGGGACCTTGTTGGTGTTAATGTTTATTTTTATTCCATTGTGGTCCGAGAAAGTGCATGGTAGAATTTCAGTCCTTTTAAATTTGCTTATGCTTGATTTATGGCCAATTATGTAGTAGATCTTGGAATACGTTCCATGTGGTGATGAGTAGAATGTGTATTCTCTGGTCTTTGGATGGAGTGTTCTGTAGGTATCAATTAAGTCCATTTGGTCCAGAGTCACATTGAGGTTCCGGATCTCATTGCTGATTTTTTGTCCCTATGATCTGTCTAGGATTGTGAGTGGGGTATTAAAGTCCCCAGTTATGATGGTGTTACAGTCAATATCTTTCTTTAGTTTTCTTAGGAGTTGCTTTATAAAAGTTGGTGCACCTATGTTAGTTGCATATATTTTTAGGATAGATATTTCTTGTTGATGGAGTGAACCTTTTATCATTATGTAGTGGCCGTCTGCTTCTTTTTAAATTTTTGATAGCTTAAATGGTATTTTGTCTGAAATTAGGATCGCGACTCCTCCTTTCTTTTGTGTTTCATTCGCCTGAAAATTTGTTTTCCATCCTCTTGCTTTGAGTCTGTGCATGTCCTTTCTAGTGAGATGGGTCTCTTGAAGGCAGTATATTGTTTCCTGGTGATATTTTATCCATTTTGCCATTCTATGTCTCTTCAATGGTGCATTTATTTCATTCACATTCAGGCTAATTATTGAAATGTGAGAGTTCGTCCCTATCATAGAGTTCTTATAGTGTTGTTCTTCCACTTGGTTTATTGTCTTTCTTATGTTTTGGGGGTTGGTTCATGTGTATTTTATTCTTTTTCCTGTACTCTTGTGAAGAACGTTGTTCTTTTTTTCCCCTTGTCTTCTGTGTTTAGTACTTTCTTGAGTGTTTCATGTAGAGGTGGTTTGGTGGCAGTGTAAATTCTTAGTGATTGGATATCTGGAAAAGACTTTAATTCTCCCTCGCTGATGAAACTTAATCTGGCTGGGTAGGTTATTCTTGGTTGAAATTGTTTATCTTTTAGGACTTTAAAGATAGAACTCCAAGCTCTCCTAGCCTGCAGGGTTTCTATAGATAAATCTGCTGCTATTCTAATTGGTTTTCCCTGGTAGGTGATCTGGCCTTTTTCTCTTGCTGCCTTTAGGATTTTTTCTTTTATGCCTACTTTGTTTAGGGGTATTATTATGTGTCTAGGAGTTGGTTTTCTCATTTGTTGTCTTTCAGTGGTTCTCTGAATCTCTTGTGTTTGAGTTTTTGCATTAGATAAGGAAGTTTTCTTGAATGGTCTCATGGAAACTTTGTTCCAGTGTGGTCTCTGTCTCCCTTTCTGCCTCGGGAAGACCAATTACCCTTAGGTTCTGTCTCTTGAAGTAATTGCTCATCTCTTGAAGGTTTTTTCTCTGTATTTTTGAGCTTGTTTTCTGTGTTTTTGAGAGTTTGGGTTATTTCTATATTTTGGTCTTCAAGCGCTGAGATTCTTTCTTCTGCTTGGGTAATTCTGCTTTCCATGCTTATCAGTTTGTTATTTATTTCATTCACAGTATTCTTTATTACTGTTATCTCAGATATCACCTCCTTTTTAGTTTCTTCTTGAGTCTCCTCAATTCTTTTTAATCTCTCCATTAATATCTTGATATCTAGGTTTGTAGTTTGAGACCAGTCATTCTGTGGGTTCTTCATTGTTTGCATTCTGAAGTCAGTTTTCTCAGTGCCTGCCCTCCCAAGACTCTGGGAGAGACTCATATTCTTCTTTTGGTTTTTCTTCATTTGTGTAGATTTTTCTCTCATCTCTTAGTGGTTAAAGTCCCTTGAGCTCTAATCTGCAGCCTCTCCCCTCTGTTTTTGTTGTAGACAGCTAGCCTGCTGCCTGGGAGGTCTGTGACTTGTTTCTGTTCAGCGTAGGGGAGGGGCTTTGTCTCCTGTTTAAGGACATCACCATGGGAACCGAGGTGGAGGCTCTGATAGATGGGCGGGGTGATGCAAATCTGCCTTGAAAATGGCAGAGGTAATAGTTTTACTTTCACTTTTAGGGATGCTCATGTGGCTCTCTAGGCGGGACCAGCTGCACAGCTGGGTGCTGGATCCGGGATGCCACCAGCAGGCTGGGGTGGAGGAGAAGGTCAGGGGTTCTCTCCTCTGGAGCTGGAAGCCTCCAACAGCACCTTACACAAGCTCCGTTACACAAGCTTACAATCGCATGCTGAGTGTCTCAGCCAGGGTGGGCCCGGGGCTCCAGATCTCCAAAGCTCCAGACAGCAGGTGGTGGCTCTGGGTCCCTCACAGGGCACTTCAGCCAGAAATGGGAACAGTATCTCTGAGGGGCGGGCACCCAGAGCCTCCCTGGGTGACCGGCAGCTTGGTGCTGGGTGCTGGTCATGATGATGTAACCAGGGAGGGAGCTGGGATCTGGGATTCGGGATTCCCCAGCCGGCCGGAGTTAGATATAGTGGAGCAGTTGCTGCCAGGCCACAATATCTGGCCCTGCATGGGATCAAAGGTCCCTGGGCCTTATACCAGTGTGGCTGGTGGTGGGCAGGAGGTTGCAGGAAGAAAAGTAAGAGTCTTTTTGGGAACTCACGTTCAGAGAGTCTCACGGATCCAACTATGCCATCGCCATCTTCAGGAGTCTTCCATTTTATGTGGTCTTTAAGTTTACTGCTGTTTCTTCTGTTCTTGTGTAACACCCATTAAATATTTTTAAATGTTTTTAAAAGTTATAAATGCTCATGAAATTGTTTTATATTTCTTTTTTCTCTTTGTTTATGTATTGTGTTGCTTTGGTAATTGTAAGGCTCACATCATTTTCTTACATTCTCCCAATTATTATATTCCTTATATGTCTACTCTACAATATCTAAATATACTTGCTTCTTAAATTGTTCAAATATGTACTCATTCATTCCAAGACTTAATTGTAGTACCACTGCTATTCAGTGTCCAGAAGCCAAAGTTTTACCTTCATTTTTAACTTCCAAACATTTTATATTCATAATACTGTGCAGACAATTGTTGGATATGCCACACTTAAGAAATTGCCCTAATGCAATTATAATCTAAAAGTATAGTTTTTTAAAACAGTTTAAAGTTAATTATAATTATTGTTGCTATGTCCTTGTCTAATAATTCAGTCATACTGAGACAGGAGATAGCTAGAGAAAGGCTAGGCAGACAGGCAAGTCCTCTGGTAACAATGTAGTAAACTCCCAGAAGGCATCTCAGGCTCAGAGTCGGTAAACAAGCTCCCTGAGACCCTCTCAAGTTAGAGCTAAAATGCTTACTGCTGGGATTGAAAAACAACGAATCAACTCACCATTAGGGCCTTACCTTAATACTGACCAATCAGAACAGCTACAGCTCACAGCTAATGCTAGACAATCGGCTTGGATTTAGGGCTATATAAGCCCCTGGTTTTCAGCTCCAGATGGGCAGCCCCCTTGGGCCCCCTCTCACTGTGGGAGCTTTTCTGTCCTCAATAAATCCTGCTTTCTCACTTTCCAGCTATCCATGACCTTCATTCTTCCTGGACATGAGACAAGAATCTCAACACTAAAGAGCTGCAATCTGAAGAGATGCAAAAGATCATCGGAGTAGAAAAGTCATGCACCGAGAGGCCGACTTGCCAGACAACAAAGCCAGCTGAACCAGGAAAGCTGCCACAGGAAGGCAAGACTCTGAAGCTGAGACACCTCAGGGGTTAGACTTGCTGGCCCACGAAACCAGCAACACTCAGGGCTTGGCTTGCCGGCCCATTAGAGCTGATACTTCTAGGGCTAGGCTCACCAGCTCCTTGACGACTCTCTAGAGCTTGGCTGGCCCATTGAACTGACACTCTCTAAGTCCAGGGTGACCTGAAAAATCCTCATCAATACTTATGATTTGTCTGCCTATTGCTATTGACTTACATTCACTCTAGTGTGGGTCTTATGTTCCTGCTTTTTCCAATGAGTAGTAATTTTGACTTTATGCTTGACATTGAAAGTTATATTTTGTGTGGTTATTACTGTCATCTTATTCAAATGGTATTATTCTACATTCTAGAAACAAGTTCTTTGACTATCTCTTGAGACTTTCTTAAGTTTCTTAGGAAAGGAAATTGGAGTTTCCTTTATACTTGGCTGTATTAGACTTACTACTGCAGTTTACCACTTATGTAATTTCTACTAAATGTCTCAGATTTTTAATAAGAACCTTTTACTCCATCTGGTCAGAACTCAAATATCCCATAGCCCTTTTTTGAGTTTCAGCATACAGCTTCATGAGTATTTATGTCCAGCTTTATGAAGTATGAAGTATAAAGTATGCATTTCTTAGTACTTATCAACTGGTTACGAGTACAATGATGAAGATTGTTTGGGTTTTTCCTCCATGCAACTTCCACTTCTCTGGATAGTTACTTTGAACATTCAAAATGCCTCATATTTCCTACATTCCAATCTTTTTTGTCAATTCAGTGAGACTGCTATATTCTTGAATCCCCCCTGCCTAAAGAGTAAGAGATATCTTTCTGTGAATATTTTCATGTTTCTGCATGGCCAGAGATTTTTGAGCAAAGAACTATCTGAATTATAGGATGATTGAATAATACACAAGACTTGGAAGTTGGAAACCATGCATTGCTCTCAAAAGATTTAAATAGATTCTTTTTTCTATTGAAACCATTTGTTTACATATTATGGAGTAATAAATCCCAGTGATACCTGTTAATGTTTCACGGTGATAAAGCAAAGTTAGAGACTTTTCTTTCCTTCCCCACAATTGAATTGCTTACATTTAAGAGCAAATGCCTTGCTGCCTTTGAAAGGTAAGGTAAGCTGATGTGCATACAGATCCTATATAAGCTCAAATTTCCATAATTTTAGAATTTCTCTCCTACAGGACAAACATATAGGTGATAGCTAGCTTGCATTGTGTTACCTCATAGGGAATTAGAGTATGAGGAGCAAACATAAAATGCAGTATGTGTGTATCTATTCTCTCATCCACATATATTTGTGTGTGTGTGTGTGTGTGTGTGTGTGTGTGTGTGTGTGTGTAAGTAATTTATTAGCTTGCAAATAAAATTTCAGACACTTTCTAGTTTCTGATTTAACATACACTATGCCAGAAAATGAATCCCAGAGATAAGTTATGGTAATAGTAAGGCTTACATAATTTGCTTAAGTTTTCTCAGATATTATATTCTTTCTATATTTATACTTCAATATCTAAGTATTTGCTTCATATATTGTTCAGATATTCATTTATTTATCCCAGGATCTAATTGCAGTACCACTGTTTTTTAAATGTACATAGCCAAAGATTTTACCTTCTTTTTTAACTTTCAAACTTTTTATATTTATAATACTGTGCAAACACTTATTGGCTATGGTGCTTAGAAATTGTCCCAATGCAAGTATAATATAAAAGTCTAATTTTTAATCATACAAACTTGGGTTCTTCTTCTGACTTTGATAATTATATCAGTTAGTGAGTAACCCAAGTCAATTACTTTAATCTTTAAAGCTTAATACTTCATGAAAATAAGAATTAGTAATAAAAATATTTGTCATATATTGCAAATCAAGCAATACATAATAAGCCTTATATACAATAGTAGCTCAACAAATATTCGTGGCTTTCCTTGGATGTCCTGCAATTTTATTTTATATTACATGTAATTTCCTAGGCAGTGTTAAAAATTTCTAAGAGTTTTAAACTCCTTGAAATTTCTTTACAGTTTTACACTCTTTGGCAGGAATCCACCGCTTTTTTCTACTTAATTTTTAAAGTTTATTTTCCTAATGGATGAGTCACTTTTCGAAATGCTGTCTTTCACAAATGAAAAATGAGTGAATCTACATCTTAAGGATTATATCACTTTTATGCCAATGAAGAGCATTTAGTTGATTATATTTAATCTATATTATCAATTATGCTTTCTTTTTAATATATATTACCTTCAGAATAATTTATATCTTTAACTAAGAAGACTAATACATTGTTGTAATAAAGTCAAAAAATTACTGTAATGCATGTAGACATTTGTGGTATCCTTCTTTCCAAAGAAGCATTTTTAAAACATGCATTTATTTATTGATGAAATTTTTAAAATAGTAAAAATGCATAGATTTGAAGAAAAAATGGTTTGAGAAAACCCAATTCATAAGTGACTGCTCAGATACTTTAAAAAACTTCCCTAGATTCATAATGTGAAAATAATCTTTTCTGTAATGTAATTGCTGTTTTTCCAAAGTGCACTAACATGAAAGAATTCAACAATCATAAGGAAGAGTTGCTCAGAAGATTAGTTAGAGCATAAGGATTGTGAATGAGCCAGAGAAGTAGAAAGACATGTTGACTGAAGGTCACATTTTCTGTTGTTTTAATGGGAGTATATAGCAATTATTCTTACTTGGTGATGAAATGTTATAACTACTAATAAAAGAATTTAAACCAAAAACTAACACTAGTAGGTCAATATCACAATTCAGTTTATCTGAAAAGAAAATTGTCCATAAGAGGTATGTTTTCAAGATTTATTTTATTTATCAATGAGGAGAGCTAATGTTATAATTCTCAGAAAGAAGAAAAGGTTAAAAGAAAGATTATTAAAATGGAATATCTAGGGTACAATATGTTTACTGTTTAATTATGGGTCATCAAATTAGAAAGTTTGCAAGATTTGATGGGAATTGATAAAATGGTTCTTGAGAAGAATGAGATTTTTTATCTTAAAAATCATGTTAAGCAAGGCTTAAGGTAGTTAGAGTGAAGTGTTTTCTTAATGTATTAAAGATAGCTCTTTAATTTTGAGAATTCATAGAGAGGAAAAGAGAAACAGTCTGGTTGGCACTGATGTGTAGTAATTATCACCTTTTCACTAAAGCATTTTTTTTGAGTCAGAGTCTCACTCTGTCGCTGAGGTTGCAGTGTAGTGGTAGGAACGCTGGCTCACAGCAGCCCTAATATGCTGGGCTTGAGTGATCCTCTCACCTCAACCTCCAACACTGGCTAATTTTGTCTTACTCTTTTTTATTTCCAATGGGGATGAGGTCTTACTATATTGCCCAGGTTGGTCTTGAACCTGGGCTCAAGTGATTCTCTCACTTTGTTCTCACAAAGTTTTGGGATTACAAGCATGTGCCACCACCACCCACCAGAAAGTATTTTTATATTTACTGAAATATGCTTCTGGAATCTCAATTCTATTCCATTGATCTATATGCCTGTTCTTGTACCAATACCAGGCTATTTTGATTATTGTAGCTTTATAATGAAGTTTAAAGTCCAGGAGTGTGATAGGCCCCACTTTGTTTGCTGAGGATTGTTTTGGCTATTTGTGGGCATTTATATTTCCATATGAATGCCTGTATTGTTGTTTCTAGGTCTGAGAAGAATGTTGCATTATTTGATGGACATTGCATTAAATCTGTAGATTGCCTCGGGTCGAATGGACATCTTAACAATGTTGATTCTTCCGTTCCATGAGCATGGAATATTTTTCCACTTGTTTGTGTCATCTTTGATTTCTTTGAGCAGTGTTTTGTAGTTTTTATTGTAAAGGTCTTTCACATCTCTAGTTAGGAAGATGCCAAGGTATTTCATTTTTTGTGGCTATTGTGAATGGAATTGTACATTTTATTTGGGTTTCTGTTTGTTTATTATTGGTGTATAGAAATGCAATTGTCTTTTGGACATATTATAGGGGAGGAAAAATATATTTTCTCTGCCCTTTCCTAGGTTTATTGCTGAGGTTTCTATAACAAAGATAGACTAACAAGAGTAAAACATAGGCATTTATTTAACATATGTGACATAAGAGATTCTGTAAGTAAATAAAAATCTGAAAAAATAAGTAAACTTGTGTATTTTTTATGCTAAGTTTTACAAGTAAGTGGGTAGTTCTGGAAAAGTATGATTGGATAAAAAAGTATGATCTCATGATAATAAACTAAAAGAAATATAGCAAACCAGTTAACAAATATATGACATACATTTTGAACAGGTTAAACTTGAATAAAAATCTTTGTGGTGGCAAAATGATTTCAGTAGGATAGTATTCAAATGTAAACTATACTTACTTTCTTACCCATCAACACATTTATTATCCAAATAACATTTTCATCATGTAATTTTTAGCACCTACCCCACAGGATATAGTGGATAATTTGGAACTAAAAATCATGTGAAACATGAAGAAGTCATCTTCTAAAAACTCATGAAAAAAACATATCATAAAAAGCACTATGCATGATTTAGTTTTTGCATCAAATAAACTCATAACATATTTATGACTGCTATAACATATTTGAACAGGATCTAGTTTGAGAAACTGAGCAGACTAAGACTTAAGTTTGAAAAGAAGCCCTATTAGAGAAACATGAATTTTACTAAAAGTAAGGCAAAAACAAACATCAGATTTACACCGACTCTTGCGGGGGAAGAATAGTGTAATCATTGATTCTTTACTAAAAGTTTATGGGAAAAACACCCCCAAAAATAGCAATTTATGAAAGAATAATTCATTTTAAGAAGGGATGACATAATGTTGAAGATGCAATCCACATTGACATACTAACCACATCAATTTGGGAGGGAAAAAATTTGTTATTGATGCCCCATTTGAAGAAAACCAATGATTAACAGTAGAAATAATAACCCCATTTTCTCTCAATATTAGACTGAAGTTTTCTTATAATTAGACATTGGTTATGCATTTTGAAAGGAAGACTACAGAGGAAATGTGCCATTCTCATCACATCTTAGAGAGGGTTCATATTATCAACATGATTATTTAATTGGTGATGTTTCCTTTGGTTACATGGTGGAAGTAGTATTTACTATGTTCTTAGAATGAAAACTCACTAAATTTCCCCTGCTTTTTATACCCTATTCTTTGGAAGAAAGCTATGCTTTACCTCTTGAGCCATCAGTGTCTACATAAATGTTTTTGAATATTTGGTATAGAAAATTTGTTTATTTTCAATTTGCTTATTTAGTGAATCATATATCTATATCAATTTTAACCCATGAATATTTATTTTATAATTGTGGTTTAATCTAATAGCGCATTGCTTATGCATTTTTCAAGTTGTTAAGGCTTTAGCAATGGCAGCTATTTTAATGCGCTTGCATGTCCCTTTGACAAACCTGCATCCATTTGTTAATGAGCATATCCTTTCTGGTACTAAAGGTGCTCCAGGCTTATCCGGTGTATTCCCTGCTCTATCCTTGAAATCAGTCATTTCTCTGTTTATTTTACTGACAAATGACATTTGAGGCCAAGATCTTGGAGGCAGTTTTATTTTAATTTTTAAACTTAATTTTTGTAACAGTTATTTTTGCTATGTGCTACTTTAACATGGGGGGGATAAGAAATTATGAATTCTTAAACAGAGTCTCCATATTTTGCAATATATTCCCATATATTATAATACAATTTAGTGTTCATATAATAAATGTCATTAGAAGTTATACGTGTATTCAAAAGTCCAATACAGTAAAACAAAAATATACTTCAAACCGGGCTCAGTGGCTCAGCCTGTAATCCTGCGCCTTTGGGAGGCTGAGGTGAGTGGATGGCCTGAGCCCACGGGTTTCGAGACCCATCTGGGCAGGCGAGACCTCATCTCTAC
>NW_007258363.1:107207-131294 GCF_000164805.1 Carlito syrichta
GGAAGGCTGAGGCGGAAGGATCACTGGAGCCCAGCAGGCGAGGCTGCAGTGGCGGGGAGCGGCCACTGCACTTTAGTCTGGGGGACAGAGTGAGACTCCAACTCAAAAAAAAAAAAAATATATATATATATATATATATATATATGTACTCCAGTTGGACATAAGAAAGCTCACTAGTCATGAAGTCCTCATGCTGGCCTATCCTCCTTCTCTCCTTCCTGTGAATTCATGGGATCATGACCTTGCACTAGACCTGATGTTCATTACTATAGAATTAAGAGATAAAGATGCATTTTCTGTCCTAACATAATGAAATTAGCCTGCAAAATATTACATATGAAGTTTCTCCCCTTATTTGTTTCTTTTATTTCCCTCCTTTTTTACTTTCTTCATTTCAATTTTCTAAGCATCATCTATTCCTAAAATTTTTGATCTTGCACATATATAAGCAATACATCTTTCATGTTATCCTCAAAAATCTAATTGTTCATGTCATTTTTAAAAAAATGTGGAACAAGAGGAAATACTTGAAAGTTATACATTTTAGGCATAACACAACTGAAAGTCATGTTGAAATTTAAAAATTTTAAAAATCAGAATCATTTATAAATCAAACCAATATGGTATACTATATTATCTTTATATAAATTTTCCCACTGTCATCACTATGTCCAGGTAAATGGAAGGACATTACTAAAATCCCTAAATTATCTCCTTCTCAAATACTAGACACCAAGAAAATATGATATAGTGCCATGGCCTATTCCTTCAATTTCACAATAACTCATTAAGTAAAAAAAATTTACAAAGAAGAGGTTAGAAAGTTGAGCTCAAATGTTTAATTCTAGGTCAATAAAGTTTGCTTTTCTTACATTCAGCATTCTATTAAATAAGAAATTTAAAAACTTTGTTTCTACATCAGAGCCACATGTAATTAAACAAAAGTAATTATGCATGTGAAGACACATGACTAATATAAACTATAATTGATTGTATTACATTTCACATGCTTTTAAAAATCACTTAAAACTTGTATTGCACAGAATTCTCCATTTTCTGTCTGTAGTTAGTAGAAGCAAGGGGTAAGTATTTTTCAAGACAATTAGCACAACACTAATTAAAAAATAACCATAAAACTACTTTATCTAAATAAAATAAATTAGTTTAAAACCATAAATAATGCCTTGGTAAGCATTAGTTATCCTCTTATTTGCATGGTTGTTGTTTCATTTTTTTGTTTGCTTTATTTTCTATTTATTGTATTTGCTTTTTTCTATGAAAATTCTCTAAAACCATTCCTTTTTAAAAAATTATTTTTTACTAGCTTCTTAAAGGCTAGTTTCCTGAAGAAAAACTTCACCTTGCTCAAGTAGGACTTATTTTAGAAATGTAAGACTGGTTCAGTCCTAGGTAAATCCTTAATATTAATGTACCACATTAATATCTAGAATTACAATATTTTAATTATCTCCATAAGACAGATTAGTTAAAAAAAAAATTCCAACAAAACCCTACAACCATTTCTGATAAAAGCAAGGAAATCAAAACTGAGGGATATGTTAAACAATTATGCATAAATCCAAGAGAGGCATAAGAATTAATAAAAGAGTAAAATTATCACTATTTGTAAACAAAATGATTGTGTACCTAGAACAGGGTTCAGTAAACTGGCTAATCAGTCAAATCAGGTATGCTCAGACTGAAAGCTGAATTCCTCTCTAGAAATTGATCTTGGCTAAAGAGTGCCAGCTCTACCAAGAGTTTCTTTCCATGGAACAGTTTGTATCTAATAATACTAGATACTTGTTACCAAAGGCCAAGATCTTGTCGGAATTTCAGGTAATTCTGTAATTATTAAGTTCCAAATATCACTGAATTCCTTAAAGATATTAGGCCTAAGAACACCTCCCAATAAAACTCTCTGTGTGCATATATCTATCTCAGAAGTTGAAGAAACTTGACATAAGATATTTTTAATATTTTTAATTTGAAATATGTGGGGTTCAATTCAGGGTTAGGTATACAAACGTTCATTATGCATGTACCCTTGTTGATGAGGTATGTCCCCTTTCCCTGGCAGTTTCTCACTTTTACCAATCCCTTTCTACTCTCCTCTGGCAGTTTTCCACTACTGCCAACCTCCTTCTTATAGTATTACAATAGTTGTTCAACGTCCGCTTATGAGTGAGAACTGTACTTGGTTCTTTGTTTCTGTGATAGATCATTCAGTATCATAGACTCTAAGTTCATCCAAGTTTCTGTAAAGTTCATAATTTTGTCCTTCTTTATGGCTGCATAATATTCCATTATGTATATGTACCACATTTTAAAAAATCCAGTCCTCTTGATGTGCAACATGTTTGGTATCACGTTTTTGCTATTGTGAATAATGCTGCAATAAAAATGAGTGTGCAGGTATTTTTTCCATAGAGTGATTTGATTTCCTCTGGTTATATTCCTAGTAGGGGGATCGTGGAGTTACATGGGAGGTCAATTTTTAGATCTGATATAAGATATTTTAAAAGTAAACACCAATATAGCTGGACAGAGAAAAAAACGAGAAACTGAAAGACTTTCACATCTTCAGGAAAGCTGAATAGACACAGAAATAGCAGGAGTATAAAAACAACTTTTAGAAGAAAATACAGAACAATGCCTTTACAACCATGGAATAGACAAATGTTTATTGGAAAGAGCATACAAAGAAAATCATAAAAATGATAAACTGGACTGTATCAAATTAAAACTCTCTATTCTTGTATAAATATCATTAATAAAAAATAAATAGACAAGACATAAATTAGGAGAAAATATTTATAATACATATATCTGACAAAAGACTTGAATCTAGAATATATAAAAAGCACAGTTATAAACAAAAACAACAAATGGGGAAAAGGATTGAAAAGACACAACCACAAAAAGAAAAATATATAAATAATCAACAATATGTATCAATAAACACATATGTAAATTAAAACCATTACATGCTTGCAAAAAATGGCTAAAACTTAAAAAATTGATAACAGCAATTGTAGGTAAAGATATAAAGCAACTAGAAAGCTTATTTGAGTATAAAATGATAAAATACTTCAGACAAATTAAAAAATGTTTTAGCGAATTCTTATACAGGCAAATCTGTTTTTATCCAAAGATACATCAATTCTACCCAATATTTGTCAAAGATGAATAAAAAGTGGTATGTAGAAAAAATATTTAAGCAAAAATATTTATAGAAGTTTTTATTTATAATAGACAAATAATGAAAACAGTCCAAATCCCAATCAGCAGGATAATTTTTAAACAAGTATGCTTAATTTGTACAATTAAATACTATACCAACCAACAATAGAAATAGGTAAATTGTTGATACTCTTGGTAGCAGAGATGATGTATTCATTATGCAGAGAGAATAAAGCAAAACACAAAAGAATATCTACATTATTTAATTTAAATGAAGTTTTTGAACAGGCAAACTAATCTAACATGATTAGACTTCATATCAGTGACTGCCTTGTGCTAAGAACTTTGAAGGAAAATCTCTGAGACAATAGATACATTCTACATATTGGCTATGTGGTGGTTACAAGGCAGATGAGAATATATATTTGCTAAAACTTATCTGTATACTTAGTTTGTGTATTTTATTAAGTGTATTATATAAATATCCTTACAATTTATAAACTAAATTAAGTTCATTCTTTAAAAGTACAGTTGAAATAACATAAAGAAAATCCATAGTGAGGATGATTAGCAAACTACTCTTGGAATTTTTACAATAAGAGATAGCAGAAAATTTGGATCCATAAAAATAGAAAAATTTTAAAGAGGAAAAATGAGGACGATTGTGTGAAAATTTTAAAAAATGCTTGCTGGAATTTTAAAAACCACATTTATTTGAGTAGGCATGGAAGTACTATATATGATCTGAGGAAACATGCATCAGAAATAATGGTAAATGAGCTTTTTAGAAAGAGAACAGTAATGATAAAATTTATCAAAGAGGAGGTGGGAAAAAATAGCAAATGAAGTTTAGACCTTGATTGAATGCTATTAATGGCAGAATACCATCAGGGGTGGATTATTTATCTCAAAGAATTGGACAAGATTACAAGATTTCATATATTATTTCATAATGATAAACTAACCCAATTAAATCTAGAGGTATATATTAGACAAACAAAACTAACACCCAGCCAAAAAGTAAAGGCAAGGGAATGAGAAATAAAATATTTGATTCCAGCAAACAGTACTATCCCACATTAAAAGAGAATAGGGAGAACTTAAGATATATGCTCCAAGAAAAATAAAGAATAAAGAAAAGCAAACAAAAATGATCAAAACAGGGATGCGTAGAGAGCACATGGTGAAACACAGGTCTTCAGTAGGCCCTTAGGATGCCCATGCCAAGGCACATCATCAGAGACATCTGCTCAGATGTTGATTTGCTGTCATTCTGTTGAGACTGAAATCTGTTATCATGACTTAATCTAATCTCTGTCATTCAGGTACAACCAGGCTTTTGCTATGGGTTTTGACTCAGTAAAATACTATGTTTTGAAAAAATAATTTTGCCTTGGAAAAATACTGAAAAAGGCAGTATAATGACATTTAAAAACATAAATGAAGTTGATGGAGAATATATCTTCTCATAATTACATGATCTTTGAACTCTATGGACTATTTAAAAGTGGGAATTCTGAAAACGAACTGAAGGATTAAAACTTTTGTACCTGCATAATCAACATTTGCATACCTAACCTGAATTGTACCCCACATCTTTATAATAATAAAAAAAGAAACTTGAAAGAATCTCCTTCACAATCTTTCACGATAATTTTAAAAAGCAATTTTAAAATAATGTGGTAGATAATAATGTTTGTCTATAAATTCAGTTATGTAACGGTAGATTACTTGGTTGTATGGCTTCATAAGTTCGCAATATTTTATGAATGCTTATATGTTACCAAAAAAATGCTGTGAATAATACTGTCAAAAATTTTGCAAATTAAATAAAATAAAACTTTTGTGGCTTTAAAGGAACTAAAGGGGTGTCTTCAGCATTTTCTGACATTCTTATAGTTTGAGGTTTTACATTTAGGTCTTTGATCCATTTAGATCAAATGAGTATGGTGGTAGGTGGGGTCCTGTTTCATTCCTCTGCATACGGTCATCCAGTTTTCCCAGCACCATTTATTCAATAAGCTCCTCCTCTTTCAGCAGTGGTTGTTGGCGGAGGCTTTGTTGAAGATGAGTTGATTGAGAAACTGAGATTTTGCTTCCAGAATCTCTATCCCATTCCATTGGTTTATATGCTTGTTCTTGTACCAATACCAAGCTGTTTTGATTATTGTGGTCTTAGAGTTTAAAGTCTGGAAGCGTGATACCTCCCACTTTGTTTCTTTTGCTAAAGATTGTTTTGGTTATTCATGGTCTTTTATGTTTCCATATGAATTTATGTATTGTTGTTTCCAGGTCTGAGAAGAATGATGTTGGTAATTTAATGGGTATTTCATTGAATCTCTAGATTGCCTTTGGTAGGATGGACTCCTTAACAATGTTGATTCTTCCAACCCATGAGCATGGAATACTTTTCCATTTGTTTGTGTCTTTGATTTCTTTAAGCAGTGTTTTGTAGTTTTCATTGTAAAGACTTTTCATTTCTCTGGTTAGGAAGATGCCAAGGTATTTCATCTTTTTTTGTGGCTATTGAAATCGGGATTGTGCTTTTTATTTGTTTCTTTGCCTGTTTTCTGTTGGCGTGTAAGAATATGACTATCTTTTGCACGTTTATTTTGCATCCTGAGACTTTGTAAAAGTTCTTTACACAGGAGAAACCCTTATGGAAATTGGAATAGATAGCCAATTGCTGAACAAAACCCCAGATGCTCACGCTATGAGAAATAAGATACACAAGTGGGACCACATCAAACTATAAAGGCTTTACAAAGCAAAAGAAATCAAGAGAGTGAGGAGACAACCCACAGAATGGGAAAAAGTATTTGCCAACTGTATATCTGACAAAGGCCTAACATCCAGAATCTACAAGGAACTCAAATGTGTCAAAAGGAGAAAAAAAAAAAGTCTTATTAAAAACTGGTCAAAAGATATGAATAGACACTCCTCAAAAGAAGACAATCGAGCAGCCAGCAGATACATGAAAAAATGCTTTGGCTCACTAATTATCAAAGAAGTGAAAATCAAAACCACACTGAGATACTACCTAACTCCAGTCAGGATGGCCATCATCAATAATTTAAAAAAAAAAAAAATTGATGCTGGAGAGGATGTTAGAAAAAGGGAACACTTCTACACTGTTGGTGGGAGTATAAACGAGTACAACCTCTGTGGAAAACAGGGTGCTGATTCCTAAAAATTTAAAAATAAACCTTCCATATGACCCAGCAATTCCCATTCTGAGACTATACCCAGAGGGGCTCAAATAATTCTATAAAAAAGATACCGGCACACGCATATTTATTGTAGCATTATTTTCATAACAAAACCATGGAACCAATCATATGGCCCATTGAAATTGGACTGATAAAAAATATGTGGTACATATACACAATGGAATACTACGCAGACATATAGAAGAAAAATTATGGATTTCACATCAACTTGGATTGATTTAGAGACTATCACACTTAGTGATCTATCACGGAAATAAAAAGCTGAGTATCACATGTTCTCACTCATAAGTGGACTCTGAACATTTATCGTAATACTATAAGAAAGATTTGACAGTAGCAGAGTGCTGCCAGGGAAGGGAGAGCGGCCATATGAAATCGATAAGGGTACATGATCTCAAACCAGGTGAAGTGGGGTCCAAAGGGAGGCCCAAATTTTACCTGTATGATAACCTCTTATATACCTAATCCTGAATTATACCCTGCATCTTTAAAATAAATAAAAATCAATTTAAAAAGAAAAATTGATGCTAGAAATTAACAACTTCAATGAATTCATATAGTGTTAAACTCATAAATTTCAACAACTAAATGGAAATTTACTTTAAAAAAAGGAACTATGGACTCTTATTAGTGAACTCAGGTCATATTAATTAAAGCAAACCCAAATTTACCCAAGCATTATTCTGGATGAAACTCAGCATAATAAGAAATTAGGGACAATTTCAATGCTTCTAGATTTTAAAGTAAATAAAAATTTAGGAACATGTACTTTACCTCATTAAAATAATTTTATTTTGAGCACAATCTTTTGTGTCTTTTGATTTTAATTTACAAGAAAACATAATTTTTGGACAGTAGTCCCACAGTATTTTTAGTTTTGATTTCTGGTATTTCAGTTACCTTCAGTCTATCACACTTTAAAAATATTAGGATATTTTGAGAAAGAGAGACATCACATTCACTTAACATTTATTACAGTAAGGCAACCCCTTTGGGTACCCTCCTACTGTGAGAGCTTTTCTGTCTTCTCAATAAATCCTGCTTTCAAATTAAATTAAATTAAATTAAAAAACATTTATTACAGTATATTTTTTAAATTGTTCCACTTTACTATTAATTATTCTTACTATCTTACCATAACTAATTTATAAATTAATCATAGATATATGTGTATAGGAAAAGTACAGTGTGTATATAGAGTTTTAGTACTATTGAAAGTTTCAAGCATTGACTGGGGGACTTGGTACATATTCCCTGTTGATAAGAGGAGACTTCTATAGTTTTATTTTTCCCCTGAGGATTTTATAAGGAAAGAGTCAAATTTAGGTTATTCCCATATTGTTGAAATTTTATTGAAATCTTTATGTTGTCTTTTAGCATCATTCTAGAATATTTGTTGATATACTGAACAATATGATGGGGTATGATTTGGGCAAACAGTGTAAACGGTGTTTCATCTTTGTGCTCTAAAGTTAATTTGAACAAATAACTTGATTACTCTTCAGATCATTTCCTAGCCTCTGAAAGCAAAACTTATGCTTTCCACACACACTACCATACCCAAAGGAAGGCCCATTTTCTTAGAGGGATGGGTGAGGACTTTCCTAAGAAACTGAATATCATCACAGAGAGTGGGAACCAGACACCAGTGAACAGTTAAGTCAGTGGTTCAGGAAAAAAGACAAAATATCAGGTAAAAACTTAACTTTGCATTCTTTTTTCAATATTGCGAGTCCTTCATTAGAAAAGCAATCCTTTCTCTACCAGTTCACTCTTAAGGGAAGAATAGGAGTGTCTCGTCTGATGGGCAGGTTTGAGAAAGAAACACTAAGGAGGCATACACAGTTCAACACCTTCCTGTTTTGATCTTCAGTTTTGGCATACAGTTAACTGTCTGTGGACAGCATGTGTTCCTGCTGCTTCAGGATTTTAACATCCATAGGTCCAGACCACTTCCCATCCTCCTTAGTGACATCTAATCTTCCTTTTATTTTTATTTTGAATTCAGGGGGCGGATGTGCAAGTTTGTTACATGAGTATATTACATGATGGTGAAGTTTGGGCTTTAGTTAAACCTGTTACTCAAATAGTGAACATGGTATCCAACAGGTTGGTTTTCAACTGCTGTCCCCTCTCTATCTTTTCCCTTTAGGCATTCCCAGTGTCTGTTATTACCATCCTTATACTCATGTGTGCCCAGTGTTTGTCTCCCACTTACAGTGAGAACATGCATTATTTAGTTTTCAGTTTCTGAGTTACTTTGCTTAAGTTAATGACCTCCGGTTGCATCCATGTTATTGCAAAAGACACGATTTCATTATTTTTATAAATCAACCTTGCCTTTAATATGGTAGCTATTGTTATTCACTTTTGAGTGCAGTTTTCCTTTAGTCATTTGGCCGGGTCTAAGTCTGTGGCCTTACCTTTAATAAAGATGTCATCTGCCTTTCTCTTCTGTCAGTCTCCTAATTAGTCTCAAACCAGAAAAGAATACTAATAGTAATTATTGACACCTTAAATACTGAAAATGGTATTGTATGTTGTAAATTCTCTCGGATGATTTACATTATTATTCACTCCCAAAGTGCAATTTTCTTTTCTTTTTTCTTTTTCTTTTTTGTGTTGGAGTCTCACTCTGTCACCCAGGCTGGAGTGCAGTGGCACAATCACAGCCACCCCAGCATTGACCTGCTGGGCTCTGGTGATCTTTCCGCCTCAGTCTTCCAAGTAGCCTAAACTATAGACGCATGCTACCACACCTGGCTTATTTTTTGATTTATTGTAAAGAAGAGGTCTCGCCAAGTTGCCTGGGCTGGTCTTAACCCCGCGAGCTCAGGCAATCCACTCACCTTGGCCTCCCAAAGTGCTGGGATCACAGGCTGAGCCACCAAGCTCGGCCCACAATCCATTTTCAAATGGGTCATCATTTTATTTTAATGTGTGAGTCACAAAAATCTACCTTAAAAATAATACAAAAGCTTCATGGGGGATAAAGCAGGAATTTATTTTTTACTTGGATATTTATTGCAAAATGAGATCATCTATAGACTGATTCCATGACTATGTATATATTTATTATACACCACTTTCCCTCTTTCTCTATTTTCTCCATATAGCAGCTAAAAGAATATTTAAAGCTCCTTTGCTTAAAAGCATTTTCTAGTTTTCTATTGCACCTGGGATAAAGACCAAAACCAACTCACTACAAAGTGCTAAATGAGCTGTTTGCTGAAAATCTCTGCAGGCTCATCCTTTGCAGTCTTCTGCCTTGTTTCCATGCTCCAGTCATCTTGGCCTTCCCTCAGGTTTCCAAAAGCTCCCTATGTAACTATTACCACAAAATTCCTTCACCTATGTTTCTTATCCCCAGGATAATCCTGTATTTCCTTCCAATATACCCTACTCCCATGTCATCTATTTAACAATAAATTTCAATGAAAATATAACTTCTTCAAAGGTTAGGGTGAGTCATAGAACACTGTGATCTTCTTGATTTGAGGAGTGGGTTGTGTGTATATCTTAAGCATTTTTATTTCACAGATTGAATATATATATGTGTGTATGTATATTCAATCTACTTCACAGATTGAATATATATATGTGTGTATGTATGAATATATATATGTGTGTATGAATATATATGAGTGTATGTATATGTACATATATGTGTATATATAATATATATATTCAAAAGTGAATAACCATATATATATTCAAAAGTAAATAACTACCTTTATCATGTTCAAGGCAAGGCTGATTTAAAAAAATGAAAGCATATGAGATCAGGCGTATGTCTTGTGCAGCAGCAGCATGGGTGCAACTTGAGACTGGTATCTTAAGTGAATTAACTCAGAAACAAAAACATCTACCACATATTCTCACTTCTAAATAAGAGTACACACACACACACACACACACACACAGACACACACACACACAACTATATATGCGCATGTTTATGTTATGTACCTATAGAGGGTGCGGCTGTTTGTTTTTTCTTATTCATTTAATTGAAGTCTGTCTTCCTCTGGCAACTAGAAGCTCCATGAGAACAGGGACTCCGTTAGTAATGTTAGATTTTCTCACTGTCTCATTGCAAGTGAAGATGTATAAAGCGTCTGGACTCCTATTGAATCCTAGATAAGTAGATAAATTGCTTCATCTATTTCATATTCTTCATTACTCTAAAGGTATTTCTGTGTGTATGTTTCTGCATACACAGGAGGGTTTTGATGATTCAGACAACCTGCAAATGCTTAAAAAATTAATGAGGGAATGAAGTAGATGCCAGATGTTTCTTCCATTTGGCAACTGTCTGGACCCTGAAAAAAAATGTTTTAATACAAGCTTTCGCGTTTTCTTACTCCATAGTTTTACTCTTAACTTTTATTCAAAAGATTGTTCCCAAAAGAACATGGTAAGTCTGAAGACATCGAGTCGCAAGGGAAAGAAAGCAATCTCAAACTGGATTAAAAGTTAATGAAATATTTTATTATTGCATTTTACCACAGCATTTGCAAGTTGTGTCTGAGCATTTCAATAATTTTAAAACCACTCTACTCATCTCAGTCAGTGAAAGACTGTGAAAAAGTTCTCATTTTATGATCCAGAAAGTCTCATGCAAAAGAAGAGAAATTAGATTATAAAAAGAAGGTACTGTATAACCTGCCTAATGGCCTGTAATTTGTTAAAGTACAGCTGTGGTAGGCTGTTTAACAGGTGCTAGGATTATGGAGCATAACAAACATGTTAGGCTTTGTAGTGCATTTAATACCTTATAAACAATTGGGCTAATTTGGACAAGGCTAATAGATTAGTTCAAATGACACTCTTGTAAAAAACCTGTGATTACATTGTGCAAATTTGTCTAAAATTCTAAGCTTAGCAAGGCATTATGCTTTAAAATGACTAGAATTCTATATTTAATATTCCATCACTGAATTCCAGTGTTATTCCGCCCATATATAACGTTGCACTTTCAAATAAGGATAGTCATTCTCATGGTATTCTAGCAGTTTCCACCAATACAAAACCATGACTTAGAATGTGCTAATAGTCTACCACAATAACCCATGTACTCTTTGAAAATGGGCATAAATTCCTGCCCTGAAACCATCAGAGCAAATGATTTGAGGTCTTTCTGCCACTCAATTAACCACAATGTTATTTAAGCACCTCTGAGTAAAGCAATAGGATTTTATGTATAGATTTAAAGTCAATTACTTAATAATTGAAGGAAGCTTTTTCTAAGTGACTGACAAAACCAGAATATGTAGACAACGGCAGGGATAACTTATCTAATGGCAAAAAGAAAAAAAAAGGGGGGGGAATTATCATGTATAACAAAACCAAGATACATTTTGAGAAACTTCACTGACTTCAAAAATAAAGAGTGGATACAAGGGTCATGCAAGCAAAAACACAGAAAGTAAGTCCCCTAGCATGGGCAATCATACAGTTGATGTGTCTCCACTCAGAAGACAGGGCCTGTCTACAGGTACAAAGTTAGTAATCATTACCAGAAATATTTTGAATCATTTGAATAGGTATACTTAATTAAAAACAAGTGCAAAATGAAATGAGAAATGACCTCAGGACCAACAGTTAAAAGAACAATTACAAAAATAGGTATAAAGAAAAGAAACAGGAAGCCCAAGGAGAAGATGATAGGTACGTACAACAAAAACCAAAAGATGGTGGTGTCATGGAAACCAAGAAGGGCAAGTGTTCTGAAAAATGGAAATAGAGTGTCAAGTTTCTATTGAACAGCAAGGTCCACTAGTCATGAACCATTGTGGTTGAGTTGTAATGGGAGAAAAATAGTTGGAGATGTTAAATTGTAAATTGAGACATATTTCTGGAAATATATGAATCAGATAAACTGACACCTCATTTTCATTTGCTACTAATCACCTGAAAATTCTAGATAAAATGTAATTAAACATTAACTACAATCTAGTGATAAACAGATCTAGTGATAAACTATGGGCAATATTTAAAAAACAGGGTAAAATGGATTAAAGGAAAACTGAAATTATAATTGGTAAAACAGCACTAATTTTAGAAGTAAATTTTATTTATTTGAAACACCTAGAACAGTGGTTTGAATATCCAACTCAAAACAACTCCTCCAAAAAAAAGAGCAGTGGTTCAAACCAAAAGTAAATGAAAGAAAAATAAATAAATATAATAAAAAAACTAGACAGTACACACTAAAGAGAGTGGAGGAATCAACAATAGCAAACTTTGTCAAAATTTAAGAAAAAATGATGAATAAGAATTATAAAAATGCAAAATATGCAAGATTAGAAATGTCTACAGAAATAGAAAACAAGTTTAAAATTTAGAATAAAAATTATATGACAATAAAATGGAAAATTTGAATTTCTTTAGAAAATGCAACTTACCAAAACTGATATAAAAAGAAACAGAACATGTAATCAGAAAGAAAATAGCTTGTAAAAATTTAAAACAACAGAAATAATACACATGTTCAAGGCCCTTTAATTTTAGTGGTCAGTTTTCCCCAACTTTCCTGAACAATTTATATACATATTTTATACAAACTATTCTAAGAGGAGAAGCATTTGAAAAGAAAATTGTTCACAATCTATTTGATATGCAAGTATAACCTTGAAACCAACCTTGCCAAGATAACACATGTAATATAGGCTAATGCAATGAATACGAGGCAGTAATAAAAAACAATTCTCCAACATCTTTACATTATAAAGTGAGGCATATTTTAGGAATGGAAAGATTAACATTGGAAAATAAGAAAGGTAATCACATTAACAGATTAAATGATGAAACTATGTGATAATCTTAGCACAAGAAGCAGATAACTTAAAACATTCTATTGCCATGGCAGGGGATGATTGGAGGGCAAATAATTTCCTAGAATAAGTGCTGTCTGCCAGAAACCTCAAGCAGCATAATACTTAATGATTAACAAAAGTATTTTCCTTAATATTAGGTGAAAAATGGATATTGTGTTGTATCATCTCTTCCATTTAACTACATTAGCAGACCTAGGTAGCACAGTAGAATACACACACTCACACATATACTCACACACACACATACACACACACACTCACACATATATAAGTACTTAAATACAAAAGTATTTGAATGGAGGAAAAAAGACATCAATAAGATACATTTGCTATTGATAAGAAAATGTATATTTCTGAGAATAAAATCATTATAAAAAATAAAGTGCCTTATTATATCACAGAAACAGATTTAGAGGAGACACTATAAAAAAGTGACTATAATCCAAAATAGCAGAAATATTAAGAAACTAATAATGCTAAGAGAAGATGAACAAGATCTTTAGAGGTAACATAAGAATATTATAAAGTAAGATACTAAGGGAATCTGAAATATGAGAAGAGAAAATGCATTTTACAAACAGAAGGTTCAATATCATAAAAAGCTCTGCACTCGCGTATTGATATATAAATTTAACAAGTAGATCAAGAGAGATATGGCAGACTAAAACATTATTTCTGGGATTTAAAAGAAAGCACAAAGGGCAAAAATATCAAAAAAATATTCTGAAGAAAAACAAAATATAATAATCCATCCTAACAGAGCAAAATTGATTTAGAAGTGATGATGGCTTACATTTTCAAGTATGATGCAGTAATTTGATGTATACTTACCACTTTGCCAGAAACAAACAGAAAACTGGAAATTTTTAAACAGCAATGATATTTTAAACTTAAATCTGATCGTGTATGATTAAGATATACAACATGTTGTGACAAAATACATATAAACTAGTAAAAATGTTACCTCAATGAGGCAAATTTATATATCCACCATCTCTCGGTGGTTACTCATTTGTGTATGTGTGTGGCAAAAGCAGCTAAATCTACTCATTTTGCATGAATTTCATAGAGTACAATTTTATGATCACTAGTCCCATGTTTGTACAGTAAATCTCTAGCCTTGACCACTCTACACACCTGCTACTTTATATACTTTGACCTAAATTTCCTCATTTCCTCCTTCCTATCCTACCCCTGGCAGTAACCACTGTTTTGTTGTCAGTGTCTATATATGTGAATTTTTTTAGAGTGGTCTGTTCAGTCTTATTTCACTTAGAACAATATCCTCTAGGCTCATCCATGTTGTGGCTCAAATCAGACCTTCATTCACTAGGTCTACGGTAGTCTTTTTTGTTTGATGTTTGATTTCTGTTATGCAAGTAAAATAGGATTTAATGGCTTGGTCATGACTTTTGGTTTTAAAATCCACAATTTCAATTAGTCATTGCAGAAACATCCCTGCTGATCACAACACTCTCATTACACCTCTTATCCTTAATAGCAGCTGTTCTTTGCAGTTGTCCTGTTGCTATCTTGCTTTTGTCACTCCAGAGTTGCAACTACACCAATAAAAGCAGTCATTTCATTTCAAGGGTAGCATCTTCCACTGTCATTCCCAAACTACAGAGAAAACTTCACTTTTCAAATATACTGAATCTCTCTTCCAAAGCATTTTTTTGTTTTTCTTCTTTTTCTCCAAAAGTATCTTGAAAAATGAGACTCTCCTGGGTGGGAGGAGGGGCCCATAACATCAATAAGTGTTCCTTAATCTGAAACCGGGTGAAATGGTGACCAAAGGGAGGCCCAAACATTACCTGTGCAATGGTCACTTGTATACCTATTCCTTTAAAATAAATAAAAATAAATTTTAAAAATGAAAGAAAAAATTATTTGATTAAAAAACCTCCGTTCTATGTCTTTTGGAACGCTGAGCAGGTCGTAAGAAATCTCCTTTATAATATATGTGTCATTTCCATAAACATTTAGATTAATTTTGCGATGTCAAACTGAAGAATTTCTGACATCTCAACTTTACCATTACTAAATGAGGGTTATAGGCCACTAATCAAAAAACAGAAATGAATAAATCTTTAAAAAATAAATAGTTATACCATTTATATATACTTGAGATAGTATATTGATTGAAAAATTTCTTTTTGATTCATTCATATGAATATATTCAGTCAAATAAAACTATTAATATGTATCTCACACAAGATACATATTAGATGTATCTCACACAAGAAGTGTATCTCACACAAGAAGTGTATGTTCTCATAGACATGTGAGATGTGTATGTGAGATACAAGATATATCTCACACAAGAAGTGTATGTTCTCATAGACATATCTCAGACTCTTAGTGCTGTAAATTAGCACAATGCTTTAATTCCTTTATGGTGTAGTCTTTATCCTTCAAGGTTTTTTTGTGTGTGTGTTTGCTTTTTCCTTCAAGTTATTGACACTGTGACGCATGTGTGAATCTGACTCTTAGTAATTGACCTGAAAATGTTGAGGACTGGGGAGTGTCATCAGGAGAAAAGGCATTCCTTAGCATGAGAACACCTCAGGAATGTTTTTGTTTGTTTGTTTTCTCTTGTCCCCCACGCAATACAATGTCCACTACCTTTGAATGTAAATTAAAATGGAAATCAACTAGAGGAAATTTCAATGGATAAGATCACGCACATCTATTGAAGAGGTTTATAAAGCGCTGGTCTTGGAAACTCCCTAGTTGAAATGTGATAATGAACTTCTGTGATTTTTTCTTAATATTAAGCCACTTTGTGTAAGTATGATTGACATTAAAGAGCTGTATATATTTAATGAGTACAACTTGATAGGTGTGCAGATAAGTATACACTTATGAAATCATTATCAGTAAATGCCATAAACATATCCATTGTCTCCAAAAGTTCTTTTTTGTGGTAAGAACACTTAATATCTGATCTATCCTTGCAGAAATTTTTAGATATACAATAGAGTCTTGTAAACTTTAGGTACTATGCTATACAGCAGGACTTTAGGATTTATTCACTTTGCATAATTGAAACTACAAACCTTATGACAAATACCTCCCTATTTAGCCCCCCCCCTCCAACTCCTAGCAACCACCATTCCACTCTGCTTCTGTTAGTCTCATTATTTTACATTCATAACATAAATGAGATTATGTAATATTTGTTCTT
The DNA here is from genome assembly GCF_000164805.1 of Carlito syrichta. NCBI lineage: Eukaryota > Metazoa > Chordata > Mammalia > Primates > Tarsiidae > Carlito > Carlito syrichta. Next base: position 123,647 of record NW_007258363.1, read on the forward strand.
CTGTGTTTAGCTTATTTTACTTAGCATAATGTTCTCTAGATTCACCCATGTTGTCACATATGCTAACATTTTTAAAGACAATAATACTGTATTTTATATATATATACCAAATAATTTACCCATTAAATTTCCATTACCTTTATTTCTTCCTCAATTTATGGTCACTTGAGTTGTTTCCATATCTTGGTTACTGTAAATAATGCTGCTGTGAATGTGGGAGTCTAGAAATTTCTTTGAGATCCTGATTACAACTCCTTTAGATATATATTCAGAAGTGGGAATGCTGGATTATATGATAAATATACTTTTAATTTTTTTTTTTTTTTTTTGAGTTGGAGTCTCACTCTGTCGCCCAGACTGGAGTGCAGTGGCCGCTGCTGGCCACCGCAGCCTCGACCTGCTGGGCTCCGGTGCTCCTTCTGCCTCAGCCTTCTGAGTAGCCGGAATTACAGGCGTGCGCTACCATGCCCGGCTGATTTTTTGATTTAAAGTATAGATGAGGTCTCGCTGCCCAGGGGGGTCTTGAACCCGCAGGCTCAGGCAATCCACTCACCTCACCCTCCAAAGGCGCTGATTACAGGCTGAGCCACTGAGCCCAGTATACTTTAAATTTTTTAAGGTAATCCCATACTGTTTTGCATTGTGGTTACACTAATTTACATCCCTACCAATGGTGTTCCAGGGTTCCATTTTTGTTGGGAGCTGGCCACAGAGGCTCACTGAGCGTTAGGGATCAGGAAGGGCCGTTGACCCTGAGACTACTAGGATGCGTTTGGGAGCTATTGACCCCATTTCCTCCCCCTTTGTACTCAGCATTAACCAGATTAAGCTCCTGTGAGCTCAAAACATAAAAACTCTGAGACCGGGATGAACACAAGCTAAGTTTAGAAGCTCATTGCTTCCATTCTTCCGCAAACTGCAGTTTTGGCTTTCACACAACTTATAATTCAAACTCGTGTCACATTTAAGAGCCTTAGTATTGGTCACAGGCTTCTGGGTCATGATCTTAGGATTTATTGAAGGTGTAAATTGTAGAATATAGTTTTAGAAGACAGCCATTTTGTTGAAATAATGCAACTGGGTTACTTGCAGGTAGCCCACTGTGAACTTTGGACTGGGCCACATTCCAAACATTCTGTGATGGGCCACTTTCATTTGTAAAGTAAATACTTAAGCTTCTATAGAATTGTTTAACTTGGCATAAATCAATCAGCTTAGAATGAAAAAGGTTTATAGAATATGTCAGTCACAGATTAGGTTATCCTTTGTTATGGGATTTTAAGATTATCATATGAAAAGAGTTTAAAGGCAATCATTGATTAAGTTTTCATGATGGATTAAGTTTTCTGGGGTGGGGGACGCCCCTCCCACATCTGACTTTGTGTATAAAAGACCCGTTGTAATTCCCAATAACACACATCACTTCTGCACTAAACTGAAGTCCAGTCTCTTTCTTTCTTTCTCTCTCTCTCTTTCTCTCTTCTTCCCCCCAATCGCCGATGCCATCTCCACCTTTGGGGTACCCTGAACCCGACTGGAGCTGGTCTCCAGCACATTTTCTTCACTTCTTGATCAAAACTTATATTGTTGTTGTCTGTTTGATTGTTTGGTAACCATTGTAAGAGGTGTCAGGTAATATCCCATTTTGCTTTGGATTTATATTTCCCAATTTACAACCATATCACCCTGTTGTACCTAACCTAATTTGACTTGTACTTCCCTAACAGATTAATGATGTTGAACACTTTTGAATATATTTAATAGACATTGATATGCCTTCTTTGGAAAATTGTCTACTCAGAAAATGTAGTTTTTGAGTAGTTATGTTATTTGGTTATTTCACCATTGAGCTATATAAATTCCTTATATTTTGGATATTAATCTGTTATCAGAAATACCTAGCTTAACCAGAAATAAATAGTTTGCAAATATTTCTTTCATCACCATAGATTTCCTTTTCATTTTGTTGGTTGTTTCCTTTGATCTGCATTGCATTTTAGTTTGCTAATTTTACCTATCTATTTGTACTTAGATACAGTTGCAGTGTTTTTGATGTCACATCCATGAAATTAAAGCCAAGGCCAATGCCAATATTTTCCCATATATCTACTTCCAGGAGTTTTATGATTCCATATATGACATTGAAGTTTTTTTAATTATTTTTAGTTGATTTTTGTATGTGAGTCTAATTTTATTTATTTATGTTTACATATAAGTATCTAGTTATCCCATCACCACCTTTTGAAGACACTATTCTTTCCTCATTGTCTAAAGCACACTGGTCAAAGATTAGTTGGCTGAATATGTGTGAGTTTATTTCTAAGTTCTTTATTTTTTATATATTCATCTATATGTCAGTTTTTTTGTTTGTTTGTTTGTTTGTTTTGAGTTGGAGTCTCACTCTGTCACCCAGACTGGAGTGCAGTGGCCGCTCTCGGCCACCGCAGCCTCGACCTGCTGGGCTCCGACGATCCTTCCGTCTCAGCCTTCCGAGTAGCCAGAATTACAGGTGTGCGCTACCACGCCTGGCTGATTTTTTTTTTTTTTTTTGATTTATTGTAGAGATGAAGTCTCACTGCCCAGGCGGGTTTCGAACCTGCAGGCTCAGGCAATCCACTCACCTCAGCCTCCCAAAGGCACGGGATTACAGGCTGAACCACCGAGCCCGGCTTATATGTTAGTTTTTTATGCTGCTGTAATGTATTCTGCAATCAGGAAATGAAATACCTTCAGCAATTTTCTTGCTCAAAATTGCTTTGGCTATTCACGAATTTTTATGCTTTCATATAAATTTTAGAATTTTTATATATTTCTGTAAAAACTGCTATAGTAATTTTTATAGAAATTACATTGAATCTGTCAGCTATATTAGGAAGTGTAGACATTGTAACAATATTATTTTTTATAATTCATGAATACAGGATATCTTTCTATTTATAGAAAAGAGTGTCTAATTTAACTCTTCAGTGTTTTATAGTTTTCAGTGTACAAGTCTTCCTCCTCCTTTGGTAAGTGTATTCCTAAGTATTTTCTTTTTTATGTTATTGTTCATGGAATTGTTATCTTGAATATCTTTTCCAGAGAGTTTGTTGTTAGTATAGAGAAATGCAAGTGATTTTGTATCTTTCAACTTTACTGAATTCATTTATTAGTGCTAACAATTTTTTAGGGTTACCTACATGGAATATTATGTCATCTGCAAACACAGATCGTTTTACATTTTTCTTTTCAATTGAATGCCTTTTATTTATTTTTATAGCCTGATTGCTTTGGCTAGGACTTTTAGTGCTGCATTAACCAAAAGTGGAAAGAGTGAATAGCCTTCCTTATTTCCGATCATAGTAGAAAATCATTCACTTTTCACCATGAAATGTATTGTGAACTGTGGGCATTTCATATATGGCCTTTGTTGTCTATGCTACGTTCTTTCTATACCTAATTTGCTGAAAGTGTTTATCAAAACATTGTCTTTAATGTTCTCTAACACGTTTTGTGTCTATTGAGATAATTTTGTAATTTTAATCCTTTATTTTATCTATATGGTGTATTACATAGATTGATTTGTATATGTTAAACCATCTTTGCACCTTAGAAGTGACTCTTGAGTACAACTTTGTCCACCAGGTTGAGAGTGGTGTTGTTCCTGAGGCTCCGAGGAGGGCTCCGAGGAGGACTCCTCGGTGGAGCGAGGTCCCCCGGTGGTGGAGCGAGACCCCCCAGCTGTGGAGCGAGGCCTCCCCAGCCGCGGAGCAAGGCCCCCCGGCAGAGCTCTCAGAAATTGTGATCCCTGGGCACCTGGCTTGTATTTCCAAACTTCGGCCACTTCTCTTCAGCCTAGCCTGCTGAGACCTCACCGTGAAACGGACCAAGACTGCATACTGCTGAACAGACAGACTGTAAAGCAGAGGGAAAAGTGAACAAAGCCAGAAGACCCTCATAAGGAAGAACAGGTCATTGCAGAAGAGAAATAAAAGCAACCCCACCTTCCCTCAAAAACAGAATTGGAGAAGGGGAGGGAAAGGGGGAGAGGGAGAAAAATCTACAGAAATGGAGAAAAATCTACAGAAATGAAGAAAAACCAAAAGAAGAGTATGGGTCTCTCCCAGACGCCTGGGAGAGCAGACACTGAGAAAATTGACTTTGGAATACAAACAATGAAAAGTCCCCAGAATGAAGGGTCCAAACTGCAAATGTAGATATCAAAACAATAATTGAGAGATTAAAAAGAATTGAGGAGACACAAGAAGAAACTAGGAAGGAGCTGATATCTGAGATAACAGTAATAAAGAATACTGTGAATGAAATAAATAACAAATTGATAATCATGGAAAGCAGAATTACCCAAGCAGAAGAAAGAATCTCAGAGCTTGAGGACCAAAATATAGAAATAACCCAAACTCTTAAAAACACAGAAAATAAGTTCAAAAAGACAGAACAAAACCTTCAAGAGATGAGTGACTACCTCAAGAGGCCTAACCTAAGAATAATCGGACTCCCTGAGGCAGAAAGAGAAACAGAGACCACATTGGAACAAACTTCCCATGAGATCATTCAAGAAAACTTCCCTTATCTAATCAGTGATGCAAAAATTCAAACACAAGAGATTCAGAGAACCCCTGCAAGACAACAAATGAGAAGACCAACTCCTAGACACATAATAATTTGCCTAAATAAAGTAGGCACAGAAGAAAAAATCCTAAAGGCAGCAAGAGAAAAAGGCCAGATCACCTACCATGGAAGACCAATCAGAATAGCAGCAGATTTATCTGCAGAAACCCTGCAGGCTAGGAGAGCTTGGAGCCCTATCTTCAAAGTCCTAGAAGACAAACAATATCAACCAAGAATAACCTACCCGGCCAAGCTAAGCTTCATCAGTGAGGGAGAATTAAAATCTTTCCCAGATATCCAATCCCTAAGAACTTATGCTGCCACCAAATCACCTCTACATGAAGCACTTAAGAAAGTACTAAACACAGAAGAAAAGGAAAAAAGAGCAATGTTCTTCACAAGAGTACAGGGAAAAGAATAAAATATACACGAACCAACCCCCAAACCAAAAGAAAGACAAAAAAAAAAAAGAAAAAAGAAAAAACCAAGTGGAAGAACAACAACTCAATAAGAACTCCATGATAGGGACGAACTCTCACATTTCAATAATTAGTCCGAATGTGAATGGACTAAACGCACCACTGAAAAGACATAGAATGACAAAATGGATAAAATATCACCAGGTAACAATATACTGCCTTCAAGAGACCCATCTCACTAGAAAGGACATACACAGACTCAAAGTAAGAGGATGGGAAACAAATTTCCAGGTGAATGGAACACAAAAGAAAGGAGGAGTCGTGATCCTAATTTCAGACAAAATACCATTTAAGCTATCAAAAATTTAAAAAGATACAGAAGGCCACTACATAATGATAAAAGGTTCACTCCATCAACAAGAAATATCTATCCTAAACATATATGCACCCAACATAGGCGCACCAACATTCATAAAGCAACTTCTAGGAAAACTAAAGAAAGACATTGACTCTAACACCATAATAACTGGGGACTTTAATACACCACTCACAACCTTAGACAGATCATCAGGACAAAAAATCAGCAAGGAGATCCTGAACCTCAATGAGACTCTGGACCAAATAGACTTAATTGATACCTACAGAACACTCCATCCAAAGACCACAGAATACACATTCTACTCATCACCGCATGGAACATATTCTAAGATCGACCACATTATTGGACACAAATCAAGCATAAGCAAATTTAAAAGAACTGAAATTCTACCATGAAACTTCTCGGACAACAGTGGAATAAAAATAAACATTGACACCAACATAGTCCCCCCAAAACGCACAAAGATATGGACACTAAACGGCATGATGCTAAACAACTCCTGGGTCAATGATGACATCAAAACAGAGATCAAAAGATACCTGGAAACAAATGAAAATGAAGAAACATCTTACCAAAATCTCTGGGATGCCTTAAAAGCTGTAATAAGAGGGGAATTTATATCCCTACAAACACACATGAGGAAAATGGAAGCAACAGAAATTAACAACCTAACAAACCACCTAAAGAAGCTGAAAAAGCAAGACCACAAAAACCCTAATTTCAGCAGAAGAATCCAGATCACCAAAATAAAAGCCCAAATCCAGGACATAGAAGACAAAAAGATAATAGAAAAAATCAATGAAACAAAAAGCTGGTTCTTTGAAAGAATAAACAAGATCGATGGTCCCCTAGCTAGACTGACCAAGAAAAAACGAGAAAAAAACCAAATAAGCACAATCAGAAACACAAAAGCTGAAGTCATATCTGACCCTGAAGAAATACAAAAGATCATTAGAGACTACTACGTACACTTGTATGGAAACAAACTTGAAAACCTTAAGGAAATGGAGGACTTTCTGACATCACACAATCTACTTAAGTTGGAACAAGAAGAAATTGAGACCCTAAATAAACCAATAACAATCAAGGAAATCGACTACGTAATAAGAAAACTTCCTACAAAAAAAAGCCCTGGACCAGAAGACTTTCCAGCAGAATTCTACAAGACATTTAAGGAGGAGCTGATAGCAATCCTACTGAAGGTATTCCAGGCAATTGAAAAAGATGGAACGCTCCCTAAATCATTTTACGAAGCCAACATCACATTGATACCCAAGCCAGGTAAAGATCTAGCAAAGAAAGAGAACTACAGGCCAATATCTTTGATGAACATAGATGCTAAAATTCTCAATAAGATCTTAGCAAACTGGATTCAGCAATACATCTCAAAAATCATCCACCATGATCAAGTAGGCTTCATTCCTGGGATGCAAGGCTGATTCAACATTCGTAAAACCATAAATGTTATTAAATACATCAACAGATGTCAAAACAAAAACCACATGATTATATCATTAGATGCAGAAAAAGCTTGTGATAAAATCCAGCACCCCTTCTTGATAAAAACCCTTGAACATCTAGGCATACGGGGAACATACCTCAAAATAGTAAAAGCCATCTACGAGAAACCCACAGCAAGCATACTGCTAAATGGACAAAAATTAGAACCATTTCCCCTGAAAACTGGAACAAGACAAGGATGCTCACTCTCACCCCTCCTGTTCAACATAGTATTGGAAGTCCTGGCTCTCTGCTAGGGCAAACACAGAGCTATCCCCCTTGCAACTGCCCTTTCTGACTTGGCCAGACACAGATTACTGAAACCCTCATTCTTTGTATCATGAAAGATTAGCAGAGATTAAAAAGTTTTATCTACTTGAAACTCACTTCAGTAGCTATTAGCAATAAGATAAAATATAATAAATATTGATAAGGTTGTATAAAAAAGAAAAATCTTGCAAGCTGTTGTTGGAAATGCAAATGGATACAGTCATTGTGTAAGACAGTTTGGAGGTTCCATAAATTCAAGGTCCAAAAGGCTAATATCACATTTGATCTTGAGAAAAGTTTCTTGTAAATATCAAAATGCTCAAAACACTTAACCAAAATGGGAGCACATGTTACTGTAAAATAATAGTCATTCTCTTAGTAGAGTGATCATGAAAGTTACATAGTTGAGGGAAATAAACAGAGATTAATCTGATAATCTGTCTAATAAAAAAGACCTTGGTAAAGGCAACAT
>NW_007258363.1:131314-162601 GCF_000164805.1 Carlito syrichta
ACATTCGTAAACCATAAATGTTATTAAATACATCAACAGGTGCCAAAACAAAAACCACATGATTATATCATTAGATGCAGAAAAAGCTTTTGATAAAATCCAGCACCCCTTCTTGATAAAAACCCTTGAACATCTAGGCATATGGGGAACATACCTCAAAATAGTAAAAGCCATCTACGAGAAACCCACAGTGAGCATACTCCTAAATGGACAAAAATTAGAACCATTTCCCCTAAAAACTGGAACAAGACAAGGATGCCCACTCTCACCCCTCCTGTTCAACATAGTATTGGAAGTCCTGGCTCGAGCAATCAGAGAAGAGAAGGCAATCAGGGGTATCCAAATAGGAAAAGAGGAAGTCAAGTTATCTCTCTTTGCAGATGATAAGATTGTGTACCTTGAAAACCCAAGAGAATCTGTCAAAAACCTCCTTACACTGATAAAGGCCTTTGGCAAAGTCTCAGGTTACAAAATAAATGTACAAAAGACAATCGCATTTCTCTGCACCAATAATAAACAAACAGAAACCCAAATAAAAAACACAGTTCCATTTACAATAGCTACAAAAAAAATGAAATACCTTGGCATCTTCCTAACCAGAGACGTGAAAGACCTTTACAAGGAAAACTACAAAACACTGCTCAAAGAACTCAAAGTTGACACAAACAAGTGGAAAAATATCCCATGCTCATGGATCAGAAGAATCAACATTGTGAAGATGTCCATCTTACCTAAGGCAATCTACAAATTCAATGCAATACCCATCAAATTACCAGCAACATTCTTCTCAGACCTAGAAAAATCAATGCAGGAATTCATATGGAAACACAAACGTCCAAGAATAGCCAGAACAATCCTCAGCAAAAAAAACAAAGCAGGTGGTATCACATTACCAGACTTCAAACTTTACTATAAAGCTACAATCATCAAAACAGCTTGGTATTGGTATAGGAACAGGCATATGGATCAATGGAATAGAATTGAGATTCCAGAAGCAAAACCTCAATTTCTCAACCAACTCATCTTTGACAAAGCCTCCACCACCTACCACTATGGAGAGGAGAACCTATTCAGTAAATGGTGCTGGGAAAACTGGCTGACCACATGCAGAAGATTGAAACAGGACCCCTATCTATCCCCATGCACAAAGGTTAACTCCAAATGGATCAGAGACCTAAATGTAAAACCTCAAACCATAAGAACCTTAGAAAATGATCCAATTCCTGAACAAAACCCAAAACCCACAGCTCATAAGAGAGAAAATAGACAAGTGGGACCTTATTAAACTGACAAGCTTCTGCAGAGCCAAAGAAACCATCAAGAGAGCAGGGAGACAGCCTACAGACTGCGAAAAAGTATTTGCCAACTCCAGGTCTGACAAAGGCTTAACATCCTGGATCTACAAGGAACTCAAATGTGCTGAAAAGAAAAAAACAAACAACCCCATTATAAAATGGGCAAAAGATATGAACAGACACTTCACAAAGCAAGACATCTGAGCAGCCAATAAACACATGAAGAAATGTTCAACCTCACTAATCATCAGGGAGATGCAAATCAAAACCACACTGAGATACCACCTAACCCCAGTCAGAATGGCAATTATCAAGTCAAAAAATAACAGCTGCTGGAGAGCGTGTGGTGAAAATGGAACACTTCTACACTGTTGGTCGGAGTGTAAACTAGTGCAACCTCTGTGGAAAGCAGTGCAGCAATTCCTAAAAGCTCTAAATACCAACCTCCCATATGACCCTGCAATCCCCCTACTGGGAATATATCCTGAAGAACACAAATCACTCTATAAAAAGGATACCTGCAGACGCATGTTTATCGCAGTGTTGTTCACAATAGCAAGAACCTGGAAACAGCCATGCTGCCCGTCAAAAGAGGACTGGATTTAAAAAATGTGGTATATATACACGATGGAATACTATGCAGCCATAAAAAAGAACAAAATCATGAATTTCGCAGCAACCTGGAATGGAACTAGAGTCTATAATACTTAGTGACCTCTCACAGAAACAAAGATCTGAATATCACATGTTCTCACTCATATAATGGACCTTAAACATCCATTGCAATACTATACGAAAATGACTGACCGTACTGGGAAACTATGGTGGGGGGAGGGAGATGGGATTAACAGTAGCAAATATCTGTCTGGGAACAGGGAAACACCCCATATCAACAGCGTGCCTGAATGAAACGCAATTGTATACCTAACCCTTAACTGTACCCCACAACTTCATAATAAAAAATAAAAATAAATAAATAAATAAATAAAAAATAAATGTAAAAAAATACAAAAAGACAAACGAAGTAGCTATAATTAATATACTAAGAGATATAGTGAATAAAGTAGATAGCATGGAAGAACAGATGGGCAAAGTCAGTAAATATGTAAATTCTAATAAAGAATCAAAAATAGTAGAGAGAGAAAATACTATAACAGAAATAAAAAAAAAAGAAGTGACTCTTATTTGGTCATCATGCATGGTCTTTTTATTGAGCTATTTGAATTGGATTCAGTTTGGTAATATTTTGTTGAAGACTTTTGCATCTATATTCATCAGAGCTATTTCCTTGTAGTTTTATTTTTTTATGCTGCCTGTGGTTAATGTTGATATTAGGGTGGTGCCAGCCTAATAAAATTAGCCTAAATGTGTTTCTTCTTTTATTTTGGAGAAAAGTTTAAAAAGGATTAATATTGATTATTCCTTAATTGTTTGTTAGAATTCATCCTTGAAGTCATCTTGCCCTCTGCTTTTATGTGTCAAGAGGATTTATTTTATTGACTCTTCTTTTTTATTTTTGGTCTGTTCAGGCTTTCTATTTCTTCTTGATTCAGTCTTGGTAGAGTATATATTTCTAGGAATCTGTCCATTTTTCTATGCTATCCCATTTGTTGATATATAATTGTTTATAATGGTCCTTTATGACCTTTTTTATTCCTGTTAAATCAGTTATTATGGCCTCTTTAATATTTTTTATTTTATTTTCTTCTTCTCTCTCTTTTTTCATTAACTAAGGGGTTTTTAATCATATCTTTTCAAAAAACTTTTTGTTTCAATGATTGTTTCTCTTTTCTCTGTATTTTCTATTTTATTTATTTCTGCTCTGATCTTTATTATTTCCTTCCTCTTGCTAATTTTGGATATAATTATTTTAGTTCCTTGAGACATAAATTTAAATTGTTTATTTGCGATCTTTCTTCTCGTTTAATGTAAGCATAAACTTCCCTCTTAGTACTGATTTCACTGCAACCCTTTTGTACTTTTATAAAAGGTAAACACCATTTCAATATCAAGAGCTAGAGAAGTTTCCTACATCTACTGACAAGAAAGTTCAGTGGGATTTAGTTCTCATTACTTGTAGTCATCCAAATTCTCTCAAGATTTCCACATTCTATTAATTAAAGTTTTAGCTTTGTCTTGGCAAGGTTGTAAATTTAAACCTAAATTTTCAGTAAATTAAACCTGAAACTATAAGGTATAAGGCACTTTTAAATAGATAATAGATTTTTTTTTTTAATTCTCTGATAAAACTTTGAACTGGTCATTTTAAAATTTTTATTTCATTATCTTCCCTAATTAGAATAAATCAGCCCACTCCATAGTCTTAAATTTTCTTTGATCTTTAACCAGTCATATAGTAGTAGCTACTCTGACTACAAAATATTTATATCCTTTCACCCACCTTTCCATATGACATCAAAGCAATTTTCAGCAAATTTTTAAACACAGAGTTTCCTCCTGAAATTCTGATCAGAGCTTCACAGTCTTCAAACCCACTCAGGTTAGATACCACTAATTCCTCATTTATATTATCCTGAAGTTCAAATGTCTTAATTACTGCTGGCTATGTTAGCTGGAGAAAGTAAAATCTATTCTTCCTAGTTTAAGAAGACAAGTATTTATTAAAATATATACACCAGAAAATAAAACTTGGATTATGCACAGTAAGAAATGGCTAGAGAAAACCCTGACAACCTTGTTCTAATACTTGATCTGCAGTCACATGGCAATAGTCACCACTGACAATACAGATCCAATATCTATCATCGATGTTTTAGAAGAGGCAAAGACAAAAGACACAAACTCTTCTCACCAATCTATTTGACCACACTGCTTTCTTCTTTTTTTCTTTGTCTTTTTCTTTTTCGTCTGCAAGTCTCTTGTGAATGTATCTACCTGAAGAACCTTAACTTCCAAGGATTTAGGAAATGTTATTTTGCTGTTTTTAAATGTCTATGCTCTAGGTTACATGAAATAAAACTAGGAGGATGGAATAAGGACTGACAGAACTTAAAGAAATATTCAATTTGCCAGACTTTCTCACTTTAGTTATGGCTGTGACTTACAAAACTCTTTGTATAACTTTAATGCAAATAATCTGTCTTGGGGGGAGAGAAGACATGTTGAGGAAAAATATGATTAATGACCTAACACTTCAGTTTACCAGACAAAGCACTTTTCCCCTCAGTTTGCCTCCAGATAGCATTTGGTATTCATTTTCTAACACAGTTGGAACTAAATTATACCAAATACCAAAATGTACAAATCTAAAATAGTATGAAAAATGTATGATCAATTGTGTAGCCCAAGAAAACTCTTGAAAGATAAACTAATTCTGAAATGAATGATGAATTTCATACACAATTATGCAGTGCATTTTATTTCAAAATAAATGTTCAAAGCAGTTCTCTATGTACTGAAATAAGGAAAAAAGAATCTTCCATTCATTCAGCTGTCAGTAAAATAGAGTTAATAATGACTTATATCAGAATTATATACATTGTTTAGGGCAGTGATTTCCTGGCAGGAAATTAATACAGAACTAATTTAAGAAAGTATTAAAAATGATTTAAAGACTTTGTCAGCATTGTCTGTGGCACTCTGCCTTTTTGCTTTCATCCTTTGTATACTGCACTAGGACACCAGCTGGGTTTATTACTGGCTCAATTTCAGATATCTCATGACAATAGAGCCTTGATGTTATGACCTCCAACATCTGCAAGTTGCCAGACCACTTGGGAAGGAATGAGCACAAAAAGTGGTCAAAAATTAATTTTGCAATCTTTAAGGGCTTATCTCCTTTGAATGTATAAAAACAATGAAGTTGAAAAGGCAAATAAGGGGGGAATTTAGGGGAGGAAATTGCTAATACATTTGAGTCTTACACTTTTCTTGGCAGCCATAATAGCAGAGGATGCTTCCACCTCATTTTTAACCCAATAAGAGGCATTTCAGGAGATGATGGAGAAAACTTGGCTTGTTTTCCTTAGTGTCTTGGGGGAGGTGAATCACATTAGCTGGTTCTGTACACATGCCTAGTGTAGCCAGGAAGGCTGAGAAGATGGCTGGCTGAACTTCTGATTGACAGAAGTGAGGTGGCTGTCTAGAAAACAGACTTCGTTTTCAGAGTTTGTCTGGGAAAGTGAGTCAGAATGTATTCCTTTCAAACTTAGGTAACAAAGAGACCTGGTCTGGAGTTATTTTAAAGGGACTTTTCTAAGACAGTTACCTAGTGAAGCTCCAGAACAGGTAATCTATGTTGAGTCTACGATTGTAAGCCAGAAGTTGAGATCAGAGTGCTAAACACCTGGTTGGAGGAGAACATGTTAAGGAATCTACAAATGAATGATTTACAGTAGCAGAAAGTCTCTGAAAAACAGATCCATCCCTAGTAGAAATTTAGCTCCAAATATCACCATTGATTATAAGAGACCAGCACAAGCACATTTCCATGTCACTTAAATAAACCATCCCAGGACCCTCTTCTCCTTTCTTTTCCTACTCACTTTAACCCTGAGAGAATAAGAAAACTAGGCTGAAGTGCTAGGAGTGAGCTAGGGTCGACAGGGACAGCAACACTGAAGAGCAGAAGAAAAGTGACTACACTTTCTCTCTCTACTTCACACTTTGGATAAGGAACAGCCTAAGCTGGGAGAATTGAAACACTTGAAATTTTCGTTGAGTTCAGAGATGTGACTATACATTAGACTCACTATGACTTTTTGGAAACCAAAGTGGTCTAACATTTGTGTTTTAAGAATGTCAATCAAAAGCCTTGGGAAATATCATAAACCTTATTCAAGTGCAAGGAAAAATTAGATCCACAGGATGGGTTAATAGGAACAAAGTGAGGTGAAGAGGTTACATTTTTATTGTAGTTGTGTATATTTTACATATTCAAAATTATACCAAATATGAGAATTATTAGAAACAATTTTGTTAGTGCTTTATCTATGTCACTTACAAGTATTCAAAAGCATACACATTTTTACTTCATTTTTATAATAAGCACTCATGATAACAGAAGTAAAATATCTAAATGTATGATGAAAATGAAAGTTTATCAGAATATAGAAGCTTAAAATTAAACAGTCTCTTAATGGTATTCTATATTTGAATATTATCTTCAAATTTTTGTTTTTTTCATTGAAGATGTTTTAAAATGTTTTACAAAAGAAATATTGTATATGTCAGAAACATGAAAACCTGCTTTTGTATTTTATTTTTTCACTATAAGGAAAATCAAAGAGGAAAAAAATCAAATTATATTGCCAGCTATTTAAATTATAATTACTGTGAAATTCTGTGAGTTTATGTTAACTACTTAATAACTGATTCCCTAGGTTAAGCCAAGTACACTAGCTATAAACTGCTGCAACAGTATATTATTTTACTTTGAGACATATATTGTGACTATAATAAAATGATTACCTATGAAGTTATTTGTTTAATAATTTCATTTCTTGGGGACTCTGTACATCCATTTTCAAATATCATTAAAGAATACATATTTGTATACTGCCCTACTGATTGAAGACATGGTTGCAAGCATATTCTCATTCAGTCCTCACTAAAAACCTGAAAAAGCTTTTGTTATCTATATTTAAAGAAACAAAGTGGGAGGTATCACACTTCTGGAATTTAACTTTATTATAAGGCTGCAATAATTAAAGCAGCCTGGTACTGGTACAAGAACAGACATGTAGACCAATGAAACAGGATAAAGATTCCAAAAGCAAAATCTCAATTTCTCAACCAGTTTATCTTCAACAAAGCCCCCACCAACCATCAATGGGAAGAGGAGAACCTATCAGTAAATTGTGCTGGAAAACTGGCTGACCATATGCATAAAAATGAAGCAGGACTCCTACATAACACCATACACAAAAATCAACTCTAAATGGATCAAAGACCTAATCGTAAAACCTCAAACTATAAAAATCCTAGAAAAACATAAGAGTCACCCTTACAGAAATTGGAATAAACAGCGAATTCCCACAAAAACCCACCTGGATATATTTAGATTTTATCATACTCAGTGATCTATCACAGAAAAAAAACTGAGTACCACATGTTCTAACTTATAAGTGGACTCTGAAGATTTACCATAACACTATAAGAAAGAGTTTGACAATAGTAGGATGCTGCCAGAGGAGGGAACCGGGGGGCACATAACTTCAGTAAGGTTACCTGATCTCAAATCAGGTGAAGTCAGAACCAAAAGGAGGCCCAAACTTTACCTGTAAAATGACCGCTCATCTACCTGATCCTGAATTGTACCCCACATTTTAAAAATCACATTAAATTAAATTAAATTTTAAAAACCAATAGCCAATGAAATAAGAGATAAGATAGACAAGTGGGACCTCATCAAACTGAAAAGCTTCTGCAAAGCAAAAGAAACTATTAAGGGAGTGAAAAGACAGCCCACAGAATGGGAAATAATATTTGTCAACTGTATATCTGACAAAGGTCTAACATTCAGGATCTACAAGGAATTCAAACATGCCAAAAGGAAAAAAACCAAAAAGCCCTATTAAATAGTGGGCAAAAGATATGAAGAGATGCTGGAGGCCAGCTCCAGGAGGTCAGGATTTCCTGAAGAAGGAACGGAGTCGGCGAAAGAGAGAAAACTTGGACTCTGACTCTGTTGCAAGCAGGACAGATGCCATTTATTGTTAGTTCACATCCAGATTATATACTTTTTTTTACAAAGAAGTAGTCTTTGAAAATTCTTGGCATCAGACACAGTTAGTAACCTTGCTTAAGACAAAGAACTGAGCCAGTAACTCATACATGATGTTTTTCATAAAGCCACTCTGACGTGAATTCCCTCCTGTACAGATATCTTTTTTAAAGATATCACTGTCTTGTGGTCTACAAAGCATCCTGTTTTGCCCTTAAGCATAACTCCTACTTTGTTCCCTTAATTTTTAGCTGTTATCTATTTTCTTGACCACTTTGTATATTCCAACTCCTTAAATTCTTAAAAGACCCATTTTTCAAGGCTATTCTACAATGGTTATTTATTCTTAACAAAGAGCATGTGTCTTATGCCTTTTCTATAATTATTTTCTATCCTTAAAGCCTACTAACTTATTGCTAATGATTAACGTAATACACTCATATCATGAAGCCTGCTTTGTATTTTGCTATGCTTATTCTATAATCTTAACTTTATGCTCTTAATTCCACTTTAAAAACCTAGTCTGAATAACATGAAGTTCTATAACATTTATGTGATTGCTAATCTCTTAAGCATAATATACCACATGTAGAAATTAAGTAAATGTAATTTTTGCATCAGCACTCTTCCTAAGAAGTTTAGCTTCCTAAATTTCTCCTATTAGTCGCCAATCAGAAGAAATAAAATCTTACAAGTGATTATCTACCCACACATGATATTTAAAATCATTTACCATAATTCCCTGGCAAGGCTAGTGAGTTCCCTGACAAACATTAAATTGAACACCTTCTGATCTTTCACAACTTTTCCAACTACAATGTTTAATCAAGTGATTATGTGATCTAATACCAGGAGGCCGGGGACATGGAACCCTAGGGAGGAGTTCAAATGAAGGGAAAGTAATTTTCTCATGAATTCCCCTTTTGCCTTTTTGCAAGGGGTAGTGACTGGTGTGAGTGGAATTTTGTTTTCCATCTTCAGACTGTACAGAACTTTTTGACTGCATTAATAACAAAAGTACAAGAAGCAAGGTTTTCAGCTCCCCAGGTTTGCTTTGCGACCCAGGGTCTTCAGTCCCCTGGACTTTGTCAGCAGGCAGGCCTCCATGGCTGGTTCCCAACAAGTAGACACTTCTCAAAAGAAGACATACAAGCAGCCAGCAGATACATGAAAAAAATGTTCACCCTCACTACTCATCAAAGAAATGCAAATCAAAACCACCCTGAGACACCGCCTAACTCCAGTCAGGATGGCCATCATTAATACCTCAAAAAATGGATGCTGGTGAAGATGCAGGGAAAAGAGAATGTTTCTACACTGTTGATGGGAGTGTAAACTAGTATAACCTCTGTGGAAAACAGTGTGGCAATTTCTAAAAGATCTAAAAACTGTCCTTCCATATGACACAGCAATTCTCCTTTTGGGAATATACTTGGAGGAATTCAAATCATTCTACAAAAAAGATACCTGCACATGTATGTTTGTTGCAACTCTATTCACAATAGCAAAAACATGGAACCCACCATGCTGCCCATTGAAAGTGGACTGGATTTTTTTAAAAAATGTGGTACATGTACAAGATGGAATATTATGCTGCCATAAGAAGGACAAAACTATAGACTTCACAGCAACTTGGATTGATTTAGAATCTATCATACTCAGTGATCTATCACAGCAATAAAGAACTGAGTACCTCATGTTCTCACTCAGAAGTGGGCATTGAATTTTTATCATGATACTACATAAGAGAGATTGGCAGTTGCAGATCACTGCCAAGGGAGGGAGAGTGAAGCACATAACATTAATAAGGGTGCCTGATCCCAAACCAGGCAAAGTGAGGACGAATAGTAAACCCAAACTTTACCTGCATGATAACCTTTATGTATTCAACCATTAATTGTACCCCACATATTTAGAATAAAATTTTTAAAAAATAGAAAATTAAAAATCAAAGCATGTAACTGGTTGGCTCAGTATTCCATAAAGTAGTCATTGAGCTTCATGCTTATATTCTTTATTATCAATGTGCTTCATCCATTTTTATGTAGTCTCACTACTTCAATTCTGGCTTATTAACTCTTATCTGCTTTACTAAAATAACTTTTAGGGTAAGATTTTTCATGCTTCTCTGATCTATTTTTTAAAATATATCTGTACAGGGGATTTCTTTTTAAAATTTCAGGGTTTTTTTTTGCATATGTGTTACTCTTGGTAAATTTGCAAAGGAAGTTTACAATATGTTGATATATTTTGGTACTTTGTTAAACAAAATAATCTTGTACTGTCCAGCAACTGTTTAATATATGTACATGAACCCGTTTCTTTACTGCATTTCACTGGGTATTTTCTTTTGTGTTCTGCAGCATTTGACTGCCAAACAATTAACCTTGTAAAAACTATTCCATAAGTTGCATATAAAAACATGTGGAGAATGTCTTTTGTATTGACCTAGTACAAAGATGAACATCACAGGTGCAAACACAAGACAAGCAATGCCTTTCTCAACGTAAAAATGTTTGCTGTCAGTCAACGCCTGCTCCTATTACAATGAGAATATTTTCTGGTCTGGTGTGCTCATGTTATCTGTTATGAACTGAATATTGGTGACTCCCCAGTTCATCTGCTGGTTTCCTATCCCTCTCTGTGGTGGTATTAGGAGTAGTAGTTAGATCATGATGGTGCGGCATTATTGAATGACATTAGAGTTCTCATAAAGAGGACCCCAAACAGCTCTCGAGCCCTCTTCTCCCAAAGTGCAGATACAAAGCAAAGTTGGCACCCAGAACAGGGCCCTCGCTGGAACCCACCTGATGATGCTGCCATGTAGTCTGACTTCCAGTCTCCAGGACTGTAATTAATTTCTGTTGTTTATAAGTCACTCAGTCTAGGGTACTTTGTTAAAGCAAACTGAACCAACTAAGGCATTATAGACTTAATTGAGTTACTATCTGCGATTCCTACAACCGAAAATAATTATGAAAATGATGTATTTTATATTAGATATAGAACTAAAGAGGTAAACAAAGGCTGTCACCGTATAACCCATTTTTATGCTTATACATAATCGAGTTTGAAATAACTGCATCTTGTTTGCCTTTATAACAATCAACCTGCTTATGGACTGAATGTTTGTGTTTCTCCAAAATGCTTATGCTGAACCTCAACCTGCAGAGTGGGCATATTTGAAGATGGGAACTCTAAAGAAATA
This sequence comes from Carlito syrichta, assembly GCF_000164805.1. Lineage (NCBI taxonomy): Eukaryota > Metazoa > Chordata > Mammalia > Primates > Tarsiidae > Carlito > Carlito syrichta. The sequence continues at coordinate 142,503 of NW_007258363.1, forward strand.
ATTAGGTTTAAATGAGGTCATATAAGTGAAGACCTAATCCCATAAAGAAAGCTTGTTCACTTTCTCCCCACAATAAAGAGAAGGTAATATGAGCACACAGGAAGAAGATGGCCATCTGCCACCCAAGAGCACAACCTTCATCAGACACCAACCCTATTTCTACCTTGATCTTGAACTTCTGATCTCAAGAACCATGTGAAAATACATGTCTGTCATTTAAACCATCCAGTCTATGGTGTTTTGTTATGGCGATTCTAGCAGACATACTCTTGACCTCATCTGTCTATTTTTCAACCAATTTTACCTTCACACCTTGACTTATTAACATAATGTCTGTTTTACCTGAATCTTACATACATTGTCACAATTTACTTTACAATAATGCATGTAAGATTCAAATTGTGTTAAAAAAAACAATTAAAATTGTGCAAATTTTTCCAGAGATTAATCAGTTCAGAGAATGTTGTACTACGTAAGAACCCAATAACAAGTAGAGGATGAAACCAGGAAATTCTGCTAATTTATGACTCAGGGATGGGTAGAAGGGAGGAACCAGTGGTTGGTTCTGTTTATTTACATTCACACATTACATATCTGAAAGGAAAACTCTGGGTTATGATAATAATCAATGCTTAATATGACTGACCCACAAGAACGACTTGGGGAAAGGGAATAAAGATCATTGTTCCTATTGCAGGGCTGTTAGCATTTGCTTGAGCTTGCCTTCATTCTGATCATGTCCCTACATAAAGAAGCCATGGGGGAACCTAAAAGGTCTTATTCTGAAGAGAAGAAAGTGACCACAGTGAAGACAAATCATGCTTAAGGTGGCAATAATTGTACATGGGAGCAAATACACACCCTAGATTGAGAAGAGGCAACAAGCAAAACATGCTTCAGCCATTCCGGTCTTTTATTATGTTCTCTTTGAGAATGTCCTTTTTGCCCCTCTCTACCTTGGAAGTTATAGTTCCTAAACCAAAAGCATATGTCTTACTTGTTATATAACTCAGAGTCATCTAGAAAACCATCATGGTTAATAAACAATAGTGTTTCTGTTCCAAATATCCAAAGCTCCAAGTATTACAAAGCTCTGAATGGGACTCTACAAACACTAGCAGGGGAGAATCCTGGACTACCAAGGACAGAGGACAAGGAGTAAGGCTCACTGCTCCCAAGTGCCTACTGTCCACTCAGTGTGGCTCAGCAATGGCCCTGCCTCCTGGCAACCACTGCCGGGTTCCGTACTGCAAGTTCTTCGGACACTTCCAGAACCAACCTAAATGAAAATCCCTCAGAGACGTAAACAGGTGTGAAAAACCAAGCTCCTTAGAACTTGTATTTCTAGATTCTAGACACAATAACTCCAATTTCCTCCCTTTCGTTTCAGGGAACAAAAATATTTTTATTAAAAGCCCACATAGTAAATGTTTTAAGCTCTGCAGGCTGAGGCAAAATTGGTTATAGTATGTAGGCACTTATATAAAAAATATTAAATGTAAATATCATTCTTAGTTTGCCTTAAAAAAAAAAATAGGTGGCCAGCTGGACTTGACCCACAGGCTGTGATTATGAGAAAAAAAGACAGTACATGAAGGAAGAAATGAAATTTCATTTTTGGAAGCAAATTTAGGAAATCATTTACTTTAATTTTACTGAAAAGAGATATTGTACAGCACTTAATGAATAGAAATGTCTCATGTTTTCCTTATAGAAAAAAAAATGAAAAGGTCATAAAGCACTAAACTCGAAAGTAGGAAAAGTAATATTTTATTTGCTATTATTTCTGTATACTAAGAAAGAAGAAGACCTAGGTGAAATTTTTTGATGCTTGATTCTGAGAATGTTGAAGACAGTATTCTGAGAGAAAATTATAGGGAAAACAAAGGGCCAAAAATAATTAAAAAGCATATTTTATAAATTCGAGTCTGGATTAAGATTAACATATGTCTAGAAATATTTTTATTTCAAATTAAAAATTAGCAAATATACATATAATTTATATAGTTTTTAAAAATTTCTAAACATTAGAGCCTAAAGTTTTGTAAATGTAACTTTTTTTGTTTACACTACTGTTGATAGAAATATAAAAATGAATAACTTGAAATATACACCTTGAATTTGAGTAGTGAGGACATTATCAATAATTTTACTTTAAAATATAATACTGACATGTATCCAACATCTTTTACCAGTGTATTCATAAGGTGAGTTTCAGTATTTGGGGTAAAAACTTGCAGGGTAAAATTCAAATAGAAGAAAACCACAAAAAAAGTTATATAAAACTAATTTTTGTCAGTTTAAGAATCAAGTAAAGTGACAGTATGATATTTATTTAGCATTCTATGGAACTGTCATTACACCAATTTAATTACATTGACCAATTACATAAAGAAGATAAATATCCACTATCTTTCAAGCTGTTTAGACAGTCATGGACACAGTGAAGAGAAAATTTCTCTGAGATGATCCCTTAAATTGGCAGTCCTATATCTCTTCTGCAGATAATACTCTTGAGTACCACAGAGAAAGCTTTCTGGACATAATACAGACATTTCCTCTCCACCTGGGAAAATGTCAGCCAATTTAGCTCTGGGCACTTTGAAGTACAATCAGACTCAATGATGTGAAAACTTCTATGGCTATAGTTGATAATAAAATAAAAATTAGTTATATTAGCAAGTGTCACTCCAGATTGGAGTCACCATGTTGCAAAAAAGTGAATTAAGTTTAACACTTGTTTAATAGATAATAACTTATTCTTTACATGTATACTTTAAAAATCATTATGGTATATGGACTTCTCTTTTAAGTTACCATTATAAGAGTACAGCCATACTGTGCATTGGTTTTCTAGGGCTATAGGATCACAATGCCACCATTTGGATGACTTAATCAACCGAAATTTATCATCTAAGAGTCCTGGAGGGTAGAACTTTAAAATCATGGTGGTGGTAGGGTTTATTCTGTGTGACAAGATAGCAGATGTAAGAAGCCATGTATGCTCCTTTCTGCTTGTGAAGGTAATTTCACAAAGCCCCTGAATTTGTGAAGTGGTATGGCTTTCCAGAAAGATACTTTGAAGATAAAACATGGTTTCCCACATTTCTTGCCTAAGTCACTATATTCCTTAAAAGATAAATGACTTTGATCCTTGCCTTTTCCTACATATAAGATAATGTCTGATGGGGTTAGTGACAGTGCTTCTGTAAACTATAACGAGATGTACTCTTGCACACAAACTTAGATATGATTCTGCACATACTAAATCTTGACTACCTGTGCATAAAACTGAACTGGAGTACTGTGTGAAGCATCTGACAGAACATCTCTGAAAGACTGCCCCCCCCCAGTTGTAGACCTCGTTCTATAGTCTTCAGTAAGACTTCTGAATGAAAAAAAAAATTAATTTTTTAGAAGCTTGATGTGTTTCCTTTAAGTTGATAGTTCTTTCTGAGGACTATGAGGGGAGAATCTGTTCCAATCTTCTCCCCTTGGCTTGTGATGGCTGTTTTCATGTTCACATGGAGTTCTCTCTGTATAGTAGTTGTGTCCAAGTTTTCTGCTTTTATAAGGATCCCAGTCATATTGGATTAAATATCCACCCTACTCTGATATGATCTCATCTTAACTTAACTAATTACATCTGCAATGACCCTATTTCAAAATAAGCTCATATTCTAAGGTTCTATGGATTATGACTTGCAAAGATGAATTTAGGAGGTGATACAATTCAATTCACAGCATTTGTCCATTGCAGAGTCTTAAATATGAAGGATCACAACCCTATCACCACGACCAGTGATAGATGTAGATCCCTTATATTCAGGGATGTTACTTACAATACTTTACATTTTCCCCTAGGGTGATTATAATGCTTTTAGTAATATTAAGTAACTGGTGGAGTACAGATGGAGAGGAGAGAGTGAGTATAAGGATCAATGATGAATGAGAAAGAAATAAAATGAGAACTATGCACTCCAATGGGACGACAATGCAATATCAGAAGGGAAGCATGATTTGCGGTATTTTCTTTATCTAAGACTACAAAAAGTGTGTCTTATGTGGCATTAGTATGTCCACACTATTTTAAGTGTCCTGAATGATGCACCTTTGCCAATTATCATCAAATAATAACAAGAACCAATTTAATACAGGCTGGCTAAATACAAAGCACATTTTCAATTATGTTCCAAATGGTCCTAGAAAAAGAGATGCACCAGAGGAGAAATTCAAAGCTAATCTTTTAAAAATAGATTCTCTTAGCTGAACCACTACTTTAAAAGCTTCTCACTACTTAGTGTTTCATAATGAGAAAAAAGTATGGACTCAAGATACATTTTTTCAATAATGTTCTAAGAAATCAACACCCGTGACTTATGGCGGTGACTTATTCAATACAAGCCAGTGCCTTAAAAAAACACATTAAGTATTTGTATTTTGCAATTGCATATCAATTGTTGTGATTTGACAGTGTACTCTTATTAAAAGTTCATTTGTGAAAACCGTACACTGCCATATTTTCTGCTTTAACAACCTGTTTCCTGGAAAAGACCATGCGTACATAACTGACTCTTTAAAACTCAGTCATTTAAAAAGCATACCTTAGAAACTTAATTGTATGTTGAGGAAATTCAATTGCAAGTCAACAAAATGCAAAATTAATTCTAAAGTAATGTTGTCAAATTAAAAATAGTTTTCTTAGTGTTTCCAAAAATTAAGATGAGTCTTTGAGCTCAAAAAGTAATTTGTTTATAGGTTATGAGTCCTTAAAATTAATAGAGATCATCAATACATTTAATCATTCTTTTTAGTTATGGGTATATGAACAAAATGAACGGACTTATCATTTCTAAAGGTAGCAAAGAAAATATGCCCTTTGAGAAAAAAGCTTACTGTGGGGAAACGCATTTAGAAATTTAGAAGTTACAAAGTCATAAAATGAGTACTTGCTATTGTAAATATTACAAATATATTAAAGGTATATACTCATAAATAAATTGTTAACATTGAATAAGTTAGTATGAGATAAAAGGTAAGCTATAACCTTTAAAGGTGGATACATTTTCCTGCTAAATTTGTGACAACATATAATGGTGTGACACAGATAATAATTGAATGCAAAATATTAAATAAATAAAATATGTGAATACTTTGTGAGAAAGAGAAAACCAATTCACCACTATTGGAGATCACTATTATACCTAATTCTAACAGTAAAATTTGTTAATTCAAGGGAAAGATAAATATGTGTACATATTTACACTGCCTTGTCAAAAGAAGCTATAATTTATTCCTACTTGATAAAAAAGAACTCTTTTTTATTTTATTTTTTAAGAAGAATGCCAGGTAATAATAGTAAAGGAAACAATAATTGAAAAACACCCTTGTAACTCTGAACTAATTGACTCAAACAAGGATCATCATTGGATGCTAAAACCTAGATTTTGAAGAGGTGATGAAGACTGTTTAATTCGAGAATGCCAGAGTATCATCTCACAGCTAACTTGCTAATTGTAACAAAGGAAAACAATGTATTTTTACAATGAAAAAAATCCAGTGGTTATAACCACAACTGAGTCATGATCACTTTCTAAAAATGGGAATAATTTGACCTTGTACCCAGCATATGATACAGCATGAAAAACGACAGCATCCTCTGTCAAACCCCCTTGCAAGAATTTCAATCTGAATGTCCAAGTCTTTAGCAGTAATTTTTAATGTATAAAAAATGCAAGTTAAGTGACATAATGAAGCAACAATTAGTCACATTCATACTTTGTGCCATTTTATTTTAACAACTATCCTGACCCCATCAAAAAGCCAAATCATTGGAAAGTAAAGTGTGGGAAAAATAGCAGTGTCCAGCGCACTACTCAACTTTCCTGCCTTTACTGTGTTCGCGTGTGTCAGGCTGTTTATCCGTTATGAGCACCTGATTTCACTTCCTGAGAGCTTTTTCATGCACAGTTTTCTGCCTTCCATGTGAGGAAGATGTGTCAGGGAATTAGCATATTGAGAAGAGGTTGGTTTGGCAATCCACACTTTGCTGCTTTTCCTTCCCTCTCTCACTTCCTCACTCCCTGCCTTTTTTTTTTTGCCTTCCTAATAATCACTTACACTTGAATCATCTAATCTACTTCTGAGAGGATCAGAGTTAAAATAGGAATTTTTCTTTATCAAAATTGAATCCAGAAAAGTAACAAGTACCTGAATCAAAGTTGAATTTTGACTAAAAAAAACATTACAATAGGTATATTGGGGAGTTTTAGGAAATTTATATTAATTTTGTGACAGATGATAATAGTATTTTGTTTGTATTCTTAGGAGATGCCTGCTAAAGTGCTTATGGGTGGCGTGTCGTGATATCTGCAACTCAGTACCCTGTGGTTTCGCAATAATGAAGTCAATGCACCACAGTTATACACATAGGTGAATTAAGCAAATACGGCAAACAGATAACAATATTTGACTTATCAACAAATTATGTAATGAATTTAGAATTTAAGAAAGTTGGTGGTCATAGTTTTAATGTAGATAAAACTTTAGTCACCTTAAAAATTGTTGTGCATTTACTCTATGTAAAGAGCTATGTAGCGTCTCAAGGGACAACAGGAGAATAGACAATCAACTTCTGACATCACACAGTTGACACTCTCTTGGAGAAGTCAGCCTCTAAACTACTAATCACACATTTAGTTATTTAATTAGTGTTGTAGTCAGTTCCATGAAAGATAAGTACAAATTGGTAACACAATATAAATGGGGGGCTGTGGCTTTATCATTGGAACTAAGAGGAATTTCTTTGTAGAATTAATGTTTGACCTGGTAGCTGATGGAGTACAGAAGTTAGTTCAATGCATGTGTGTGCATGAGTATGTGTATGAGAGAAATTATATGCATGTTTAGATGTGCACAGTAGAAATCATTTTATTTATAAATATCACAAAACAGAAGGGAGACGAGCATTGTAAGAAAGTAAAAAGCAACAGGTGTAGCTGAAGTCCAAAGAAAACCACATGGGAAAAAAGGGCAAGATAGGTTTCACGAGGAAGGCAGAGCCCAGATTTTGTGCAGATAAAAGAGTGTCTTTTAACCATGCGGCATATCATTTTCCCTGTAATGTGAAAAAGGCATGAGAGCTAAATGTCGTTCAGCATGCCTCTTTATTCTGATGCTTTTGATTCTGACATCCTGGGGCCTGCTAATATCAGAGGGACTGCCGTCCCCAGAGTAAGCTAATTCCCAGAAATGGCAAACCACTCACCCAGGAGCCACCTTACATACACAGACCTACCAATCTGAAACTCATACCCCAACCACATCTTTTATCAAGTTTCCACAGTGTTTTCTCATTGGACCACAATTCTCCTGCCCTAAAGGGCCCAGAGTCGGTACCAGATGATTAGAGAGATCCCCTTCAACCAGGAGTCTACTGAAATTATTCAAGTTATACAGTCCTAAACCTGTTTAGCCTGTTTAGTGCTTTTCCGATGCCGGTTCCTGCTCTTGCCATGTCTCCTCTGACTCCTTCTGCTTCCTTGAGGACACTGTGCCTCCTGGGTGATCTTCGAGGTGTGATGTGCCCACTCCATTTGGAAATTGTGAGTAATGAATCTTTTCACCGGCAATTGTCTCCTGATCTATTGGCCCGGTAATTCTTTTTTCTTCCTTTTTAAAAAATTCATTTTATTATAAAGATATGAGATACAAGTCAGAATTAGGTACATAAGTAGTCTATATGCAAGTGAAGTTTGGGCCTCCAATTGGTTCTCACTTACCTGGTTTAGGATCAGGTACCCTTAGTGATGTTATGTTCAACACACCACCAACCTTCCTGGCAGTGGCCATGTCCCTCTACTGCCGATTCCTCTCTTGCAGTATTGTTATAGATGTTCAGGACTCACTTATGAGTGAGAACATGTGGTATACAGTTCTTTGTTTCTGTAATCCCGCGCCTTTGGCCCATGGGTTCGAGACCCGCCTGGGCAGAGACCTCATCTCTACAATAAATCAAAAAATCAGCCGGGCATGGTAGTGCGTGCCTGTAATTCCGGCTACTCGGAAGGCTGAGGCGGAAGGATCGCCGGAGCCCAGCAGGTCGAGGCTGCGGTGGCCGGGAGCGGCCACTGCACTCCAGTCTGGGCGACAGTGAGACTACAACAACAACAACAACAACAACAATAATAATAACTTAAAAACCCACATCTTTACACAGTACTCAATCCTAGAACAACAAAGGTATATTAGTAAAAAAAAGTGAAAACCATATAAAATATTTATTTAGTTAATGGTGCAATACCAATGGTAAACTCTTAGTTTTGACAAATATCCCATTCTGTAGGCTGTTAAATTTACGAAAATATGGCTAAAGGATGTTCACAAAATGTATACGTTTTCTTTGCCACTTTCTGTGAATCTAAAATTTGTTCAAGATAACATTTTTCTTAAGAGAAAAACTTTACACATACAGAAAACAAGAGTAGAGATGGAAGTACTAGTAAAAATTTGTGACAGAAGGAGGGATGTATGGATGAGTTTGATCTTTTTGAGGATGAATTTGAACTATACATTCTTTATCAGCTGTCCATTTCTGATTCCTGCCACAGAAGACATTATTGTATCACGTAGTTGGTGAATAACAACCATCAGTTCATATTTATTGCTCCATGGCATCTAAGTAAAGAATAGGAATTTAGGCTTTTTGTTATCTTCCCTCGGAAAATTTTGAGGCACATTTTCCACTGTATTTACTCTGGAAGCACAACCTTTTCCCTAGTAACCTGTCAGAGCTTCTTAGTTGACAACCTGAATCCATGTTCTCCAAACCGGTGTTTTTCAACAAAAATGGGACACTTCTCCATCTGCCTGATTCCTATATCTACCTCTTACTGGAGTCTAAACTCTGCTGTGGAATAAGAGGCATTATATACTGGGTCATTCAAATCCAACACAAAGCAGAAAACAAATTAGGAAGGAACAGTTTCTGAATAATTCATTCAATCTCCACTTTTTTATACCCATCTATACCTGCACTTCCAGAAATAGATTCCATCACTTTAGTAAAGTTTGAAGAGCTTCTTAAAATGTAAATCCTCTGGGGCAACACTTCTTGTGCTTCCAATTTACTCAGAAAGCATTTTGTGCTCTACTCCCCACAACTCTCAGAAGTTTTCAAGATGGAAAACAAGGGAGCTCTTTTTTCCATTTAGTTCAGAATTGTTTGTGTTTTCACCAGCCATGTACTGACCAAGAGGAAATAGAAATGTTGCCACAATGTTGGTGGTAAGGATTGGGCAGGAGTAAAGGACAACAAATGTAGTTACACTTCACCTTCATCATTTTGGCCAATGACTCTCAATCCCAAGTGACAAAATACACCTCATCTGTCAGGCTGTATGCTTATGAATCACATACGCTATCCATTTTAGTTAGCCTTGACCATGAGGATTGAAAATAATATCTATGTTCTTATTCCAATTTTACACAGGCCCTTTTTGCATATATTCACAAGGAATGTAAGTATTTATCAGGCCTAATTTCTTTGATATAAATCCATTGAGCTTATTAAAAAAGATTAGAAAGCTTTATCAATTTTTATAGTGTACACATGAAGGGAACTTAGTAAATAATGCATCATATTCCTTTAGGTTTTGAATTCAAAATACAAGCCCTTTCTGCAGAGAAAGAAAATAGACTTCCAGAGATAGAGAAAGTGCTTATCTTTACTGAACAGAAGCACTTAACATATTCCTGCCTACCAATACCCTCTAGTTTGCAACTCAGCTTGCTGTTTGGTTTTGTGATTTGTTTCATTACAATCCAGTATATAGCTACAAATTTATATACTGGGAAAGCAAATAATTACACAAGTAATATTTCTTACATAAGTTGCTTTTGTAATTACCTTACTTCCTATAAATGAAATTATGTTTATAAACAGTCTTTTAAAAATAAAATTGGGATAAAACACAGACATTCAGGTTTATTTCACAGAGCACTCAACCAATACTTCAATTTAAAAATAATTATTTTGTATGAGAAATGACCTTATTGAAGGATCTTCACAGAAAAACCTGTTCATACAGAAAGAAAATTTGTATTGGACTTTTCATATCCAAGGATGTTTCCTACAATAATATATGTATTAATTTATATTTACAAATGTACACTTTATTTTGCTTTCCAAATTAAGCTAAAATTTTCTCACTTAGTATTAGGGAACATTGTTTTTGTATTCCTTATTTTAAAATTTTGCCATATGTTGAGAACTAATTATTGGAACCGAAAGTATCTAAAATGACCTTTTAATTATTTTCTTGAATGCCTACTTGATATTTCAAACTTGGTCAAATCCATTGTTTTTACATAGTGTCATGTACATTTCTTCCTTTATTATTATTATTATTTTTTTACTGTAAAGATGTGGGGTACAATTCAGGGTTATGTATACAAACGTTGATTATGCAGGTACCATTGTTGATGAGGTGTGCCCCTCCCTCCCCTAGCAGTTTCTCTTGACTGCCAACCCCACTCCCATCCCCTGACAGTTTTCCACTACTGCCAGTCCCTTTCTTATAGTATTATAATTGTTCGAGTGAGAAGATATATTACCCTGTTCTTTGTTTCTGTGATAGATCACTAAGTATGATCGACTTTAAATCTATCCAAGTTGCTGCGAAGTCCATATGTTTGTCATGTACATTTCTTTCAATGCATTTCTCACCTTTAAAATTTGCATTAGTTCTGTAAACATGTAATTGATTTCTATCTGCTAACCTAGATTGTAAACTCTACTGAGGTAAGAACTGTGTTTTTATGACTATTTTGGTCTCGTTATTTCAAACTGTCTATATAGATATTAAAAAATCTTGTTAAATAACTTAATGTATGACTCTTACACTTCAAGTGTTATTGTAAATGTGCTTTCCTTGGTTTGAAAACTATTCAATACATGCCTAGCACAAAACTTTAACCCAAGAAACATTTAATCTCTTGATCAAGGCATGCTTGCTTGACTTAACCTTAATTAGAAATGAAACAAAATAAAACTTTATAATGGCAGTAAAGATTTATGCAGTGCTTAGTATTTATTAAGTGCCATGAACTGTGGTATGCATTTTGCAAACTTGATATTTTTATTGCTGAGAATAATTTTATGAGAGTGAATTTTAGTATTAACTTAGTCAGTGAATAAATTGAGACTCAGAGAGGTTAATTTTCCCATTGTTAATTTTGAATAATTTGAGACTCAGAAAGGTTAAATTTTGCATTCTTATACAGGTTGCCAATTTGAATTCAAAATCAAGAAGGTTTAACTACAAACTTTTCTTATACCACTATGATTGGCCCTGCAAACTAAACAAAAACAGCACTGGACATTAAAACCACGTTTTAATGGATTTTATTCAAGGTCTTTAGGTCTTTACATTCACTTTTGTCTTCCTTGTTCAAATTTAATATGTTATTTCAATACTTCATTTTTAAATTTCTGTTTTGAAACTTAGAAAAAATGAAAATAACACAATATATATTAACTATTTATATATTTTTAATGTAGAATCTTCATTATACATAGCCCCAAATGTATATACCAATATATGTGTATATATACATATATTTGTTTAATTTAATTGTATCACTATCAAATTTTTATTAACTATGCTTACATATTTTGACAAATGTAAACAAAATTTGGTAATGTATCATGAACTTGTAAATTATAACAATTACTATAACAATTTTTAATGAACAATGTCAAAGGTTATGAGATTTTGACTAGAATAGTATAGTAATGACCAACATCTTATAAAAATGATATATTTCACCTAAATATTTGCCTTGGTCTTTCTCTATGTAACCAAAGGAAATTTTTATTTTTCCTATATGAATCATATTCCTGGCTCAGTGATCTAGACGCTAATTAGCTCCTAACTTTCATACCTGTCAGTTTTCTAACTTGTTGGGTTCTTTTCAAAATTTCTTCCCACATAATCAGAATTAAACAAAGCTAATGCATTCTGAGTCATTCTGGGATGTGTATTGCTTGCACCCTAATTATAGGCATTGTAATGATTGCACTTTCTCTAATAAATTTTTTTGCTTGGAGGAAAAACAAAACAATGTCTTTTACTTTACACAGATACAAATTAGAGGCCAAGAACAACCTTTCACATATTCCAGGCACTGCTGTCTAATTTGCAAATGAGGGTCATGAATCATCTAATCAGACAGGCTTCATTTGAAATGACACACACCACTTAGCATTCATAATGCCGATCCTGGTTTCCCAGGTTCATAAGTCAATTGATTTTTCTCTGTTGCTATTGTTCATGTTAGTCAGTGAATTTTTAGATTTAAAAAGAAAATGGGTTTTTTTAGCCCAATCATGTTGTGGTTAATCATATATATTTATCTGTGTACACAAAATTAAAGCCTAGATAGAATTGCTGCTTGTATGGTAATTGAGGGACAGAGTGAGAGGGGCATAATTAAGAGAATTAATGTCAATACTCTTTTAAACACTCTGCCTATTTTGGGATTTTTTTAAATGAAGCATTTAAAAAAAATTTTGTTCTGCCATTTTTTTTCCTCTCTGTTGATTTTACATAATTCATGGGCAGTTACTTCACCTGATTTCAGAATCATATTTATACAACTGCTGTTGAGTCTTCCTGTGGTCTTTGTCTCATAGTGCAGTACTCATGAAATTTCTTTTTGGAAAGAGGTAGGACCTGGGAAAGAATAAGTCGAGACAGGAGGATTTGAAGGAAAAATAATAGAAAAAAATAGCTTATTTCTACTCATTGCCTGCTGCATACAGTTTGTTACACAAACTCAAGTTGTTTTTTGCAAAGGACCATATTCTCTTGTTCCCATATTGCTCAACATGTATTTAATTCAGGTTTAGCCATAAAAAAAGATAACAGGTATTGCTCTTACAGGTTACATCATGTTATATGGGGAGAACTTGAGTATGCATTAGAATTCATTTATTTTAAGATTGTTGAAATGAACTGTTCTTCAGAAAATGTATTTTTATTATTTCAAATACTGAACATAAATGGATATGTTTATCACTCTGTTAATGTGTTAAATCTTCTATTCATCATTTATGAGAAGTGATCCCAGTGTACAGATTGGATATAACCATATATTTCTATGTATTAACTATGCATTCCTTATACTATTATGATAAGTGCATGGTTTATATAATTATCTGTTGATAGATAAAATCATCTTTACTTTTCTATGAATATACCCTTTAATTTTTATTTCTAATGTCTGTATAAGATGGACCAGGCACACTGGCTCACACTTGTATTCTCGCACTGTGAGAGGCTCAGACGGGAGCATTGCCTGAAGGCAGGCATTTAAGACCAACTCAGGCAGCATAGCGAGACCCCTGTCTACAAAATTAAAAAAAAAAATAACCTTGTATGGTGGCAGCTGTGGTCTCAGCTCCTCTGGAGGCTGAGATGGGAGGATTGCTTGAGCCCCGGAATTCAAGACTAGAGTGAGCTATGATTGCATCACTGCACCACCTAGCCTGGGAAACAGAGAGAACTTGGCTCTAAGAAAATAAATAAAAATAAATAAAATACATATAATTCTCTTCACACAAGCAAAAATGAGAATGTGAGCTTTAATAGAAAGCTTGTATACAAAATAGATTATTGGAGGTTTTGCTTTAGTATACATGTGTATCTATGCATGTGTGTGTGTTTTTATATGTTGTCATCGAGGCTTCCTAATCTCTTCTATATTATTCCACGCAAATAACTTGATAATATTTCAATAGTTCAGTGGGTAAATAGAAAAGGTTTTATTTAGTACAGCCCCACTAAAGATTCAATGACTCCCACTCAGTTCCACTAGCTGCCTAAAAGACTGAGGCATACAACCTCAGGGAAATCCCTGAGGGTCTCCATGTTGCATACAAAGCGCAGCCATAGATAAACATTCAAAGGAGAGATATATTAAGATTGAAGATACTGTATGATGTTAAAACAGTTATTTCTTATCTCACATTTTATGTTTTAAAAAGTGTTGAATTTATGAATAAGTTTCCACAATAAGTTTTTTTAGATGTTAAGAAATGACATACTTTGTGTTTAAAATCTTATATTTCATGGATAGACAGAAGTATACTTACCTTAAATCAATGGCAAGATTTTTTTACAATTTAAATATTTTAGTATTATTTGCAAAATATTCTCAGAAGCGTTTGTGAAAAAAGTAGCTTGAAAATGTGAATTAGGCCAGGCGTGGTGACTCAAGCCTGTAATCGCAGAACTTTGGGAGGCCAAGGTAAGAAGATTGCCTGAGCTCAGGGGTTCGAGACCAGCCTGGGCAAATTAGAGAGACCTTGTCTCAACAATAAATCAAAAAATTAGCCAGGCATGGTTGTGCATGCCTGTAATTCCAGCTACTTGGAAGGCTGAGGTGGAAGATTTGCCTGAACCCAGCAAGTTAAGGCTGTGGTGGCTGTGAGCATGCCACTGCCCTCTAGCCTGGGCAACAGAGTAAGACTCTGACAAAAAAAAAAAAATGTAAATTAATTATAATAAACACTTGTGCTAAATTGATGTGGCACTCTAAATTCCATTCCCTATGCATATGTAATATATATATATCACACTGTCTTGATTATTGTAGATTAGTAAAATTGTTTTTTAATATTTCCAAATCGTTTGGTCCCTTGTACTTCAACTTATCAATTTCTGCAATGAAACTAACCTTGATTTTAACAGGAATTGTATTGAATCTGTAAATCAAGTTGGTGATTATTGCCATCTGAATAATATTAAGTCTTCTAATTCATAAACATATGATATGTTTTCATTCATTTGTATCATCTTAAATTTATTGAAATTGTAGGTTTTAATGTAGAACTCTTGCACTTCTTTTATTAAAATTATACATACTTTAATCTTTTGTTACCATATAAATGAAACTTTTCTAATTTCACTTTCAAATTGTTTATTGCTAAGGTAAATAAGTATAATTGATTTTTGTATATTGATAGCATATCCACCTTTCTGAGTTTAGTCTAATTTTTGTGTGTGAAATTTGTAGACATTTCTGCATAAAAAGTTGTTTCAGCTGTAGTGTGAATAATTTTACATCATTTCTTCTAATTTGGATATCTTTCTTTTCTTTAACATGCCTAATTTTACTGGCAAAAACCTCTAATACGATGTTGAATAGAAGCAGTGAATCCAAGCATCTTTATCTTGTTCTTATCTCAGGGAGAAAGTATTTAGTCTTTCACCATTAAGTATTATGTTAACAATGTTTTCATCATAGATGCCCTTTATCAGCTTGAGGAATTCACCTTCTATTCCAACTTTACCAATCTCTTTTTTTTTTTTTCATAAGAGTATGTTGGATTTTGGAAAGTACTTTTCTTTGTCTACTTAGATGACCATGTGGTTTTTTCCACTCTTATATTAATATAGTGTATTACATTGGTTGATTTTTGGTTGTTAAACTAAAACTTATTCTTTAAATTTCTGAGACAGATATCATTTTGTTATGGTGCATAAATTTATATGTGTGTGTGTGTGTTTGTGTGTGTATTGCCAGATTCTGTTTGCTAGTATTTTGCTGAGGATTTCCACATCTGTAACTATAAAGGTTATTGGTCTGTGATTTTCTTTTCTTTTAATGTATGTGCTTGGTTTTGGTATTAGGGTAATACTGGGTTTGTACAGTTAGTTGGGAAATGTTCCTTCTTTTGCTATATTTTGAAAGTTTGGGAAGAATGCGTAGAAGAGGAACATAATTCTTCTTCAAAGTTTTGGTAGAATGCATCAGTGAATTCACCTGGGCCTGGGCTTTTCTTTGCAAAAGTATTTAACTAATAATTCAATCACTTTACTTGTTATAGGTCTAGTTAAATTATCTATTTTCTTATGAGTCAGTTTCTAGGAATTTGTCAATTTCATCTACATTATACAATTTATTGATGTGCAAGTGCTCATTGTACTTTTTTTAATCATCATTTTGATTTTAAGTTGGGTAGTTGTGTTCCCACTTTCAGTCCAGATTTTAGGTTTTTTAATCCTTTCCATTTTTTGGTTACTCTAACTAGTGGGAGGTCAATTTTGTTGATCTTTTTCAAGAAAACATTTTTGGTTTTATTAATTTTCTCTTTTGCTTTTCTCTTCTCTCTTACATATGTTTCTGCTGTAATCTCTATTAGTCATTTTTCTACATTGTGTTTAGTTTACTTTTCCTAGTTTCTTAAGGTTTTTTAAAATTAGGTATTTAGAGTTATAAAGTTTTGTTTTCTTTGTACTACTTAACTCTATCACCTCAGTTATTGTATAATGTCTTTTTATTTTATTTTATTTTATTTTTTATTATTATTGTTATTTTGAGTTGGAGTCTCACTCTGTCGCCCAGACTGGAGTGCAGTGACCACTTCCGGCACTGCACGTGCTACCACGCTCGGCTAGTTTTTGATTTATTGTAGAGATGAAGTTTCGCCTAGTTGCCCAGGTGGGTCTTGAACCTGCGGGCTCAGGCAATCCACTCACCTCAGCCTCTCAAAGCGCTGGGATTGCAGGCTGAGCCACCAAGCCCAGCTTGGAAGTATATTTTTACTGGATATAGAATTTTTAGTTGACATTCTACTTTTTTCAATACTTTACATATGTCATTCTTTTGGTCCTCTGTGGTTTCTGCTAAAATTTTAATTGTTAACTTTAATAAGAAAATTCTGTGTGTGGGGAATGATTTTTCTTTTTTGTAGTGTGTGACCAGTCTTTCTGGGGGCTCTTAATTGTTTGCGTTCCAAAGTCTGCTTTTTCAGTGTTTGAGCTCCCAGGGGTCTGCATGAGACTTGTATTCTTCTTGTGGTTTTTCTTCATTTGTGTAGATTTTCCTCCTTACTTTTTCCTTTTTCTTCTTCTTCTCCCCCTTTTCTTTAATTCTGTTGTTCAGGGATGGCTGGGTTTCTTTTACTTCTGTTTGCTCAGTCTCCTATTCTTCCTTATTTGAATCCTCTAGTTTTGTTCAATTTTGAAGCAGGACTATGGGTTGGGAGCTGTACTTTTTTGCGGGTTTGAGATTTAATTGAGGAGGGAGTGGTGATTCAAAAATCTATCTTCAGATCCCAGTATTCACCGACAGATTTATGGGTACCCTGGAACCCATTTACCACTGCCTTGCAATCTGTCCTTGCAGTGGGGGTATATGTTTGTTTCCTAAAAGCAAAATGAGGTAAGAAAAAGGAAAAAAATGAACAGAGTAGGGGGAGTGAAGAGTAAGGTGTAGAGAAAGAAGAGTAAGAGGGAAAACAGACAAACATACTGACTAACAAATGAAGCAAAACACAATGACAGAAAATCGTAAACAAAACTAAAATATACAGACAATCTTACAAACACACAAGCCAATCAACCTTCCTAATGATGACCTATTCCCCTACACAAATAGGAAGTCTAAAGAAAAAAAATCAATTAAACAACAGAAATAGAGCAAATACAAAAATGCTATCGATAACAGTAAGAAAAGAGGGAAAAGATGAGTAAAACAAACAGAGAATAAAAATTTAAAAAAAAAATAAAAATAGAAACAAGAAACCAGTTTTGCTCTGTGATCGTTCCTCTAAGTCCAACATCTTTTCAGCTCTGATTGCTAGCTCTTATCATAGGCTAGTAGGGTTGCTCACAGCTAGGGTCAGATGCCCCAAGCCTGCTGTGGAAGGAGAGTGGATCAGATCTGGATTCAGTCAGCTTGCTGCCTGTCAAGTCTGCCACTCAGATCTGATCTGTCTGTGTCCATTCTAGCATAGAGGAGTGGTGTCTGTCTCTCCCGGTTTGATGAGATTACTTTAGGTCCTAAACTGGAGGTTGGGCAGAGCTGGGTGGCGCTAGGCAGGGCAATGCCGGTCTCTGCCTGGTCTTGGGGTTCCGGTTGACCTCTGATCTCTCTGCGGGTGGGCACCCAGCCAGAGGAGGCAGAGTGCAAGACAGCTGGGTGCTGCAGGTCAGCGTGGCGCGGGGTGGCTCGGGTTGGGCCCCCGTGGTGCAGCCAGTGAGGGATCCCAGAGCTCCACAGGGCTGGCACCGAGGGTCACCCTGTGTGAGGTGGTGGTGACAGCGGCGGCAGCAGCCACAGCACGGTGTCAGCCACAGCACGGTGTGAGGGGCTGAGGAGCAGGCTGGCAGCAGTAGCAGCAGCCACCCAGGGGAAAGGAAGAGTCTTTATGGATCCAACCTGTCCCATCGCCCTCTTGCAGGAAGTCACATACTGAATTTTAAAGAATGAGAAAATTTTAGTACGGAGGGAGTAGAAATAAAAGACATAATTCATGGCTGTGCTACAGAAAGTGAAGATTACAAGAAAGTTGTTAAACATTTTGTAGGTAAGATACTTGTAGTTTAATTTGAAAAATGTGATTTAAAAAGACAACTCAATTCAAACTCTTGCAGCTCAGTTAATTATACTAATTTTGAACTAGGCTTAAGTTCCAGTATACTGAAGCTGTATACTGACCAATGTGGTTTAAGGAAAAGTTTTACTTTCTATGAAAACGTAGAACTCTCTGTGAAAAAAGATACAGACTATTTTTTAATTTTTTAAGTTTTCTAACAGACATTATAATAGAAATATATACCTTTATTTAAAAATAAGAATAGGAAATTTTGCACCAGTTTTGGAAGATTACGTATTTCACATGAGTTTGAAATGGCACTGGCTAAGCTAATGAATGAAAAATATCTTGCAATAACTTGTTAAATTGGCCATTTCAAATAATATTCTGAAATTAAGAATGTAACATAATTGCTGAAATCTCTTTAGAACTATTTGAAGATATTATATGTCTACTGTGAAAGAGAAAATGTAAAGTAAAAGGGATAAATTATAGTTAATATTTTTGCTTTCTTTTCTTCCATGCTAAATTCTAAAGATTTAGATGACGGGAAGGGGTAGGAATTTAAATGCCCATTACATTCACATGGATTTAAAATAATATTTGCATATTTTAAACATAATTTCAGGCCACACAATGACTTAGAGTAATAGTTCTTTGACATCTATTGATTTTTTAGACTGATATAAATATATTGATAGATGACTGCAAAGTTGTACATATTACTTTAAAATTTAGGATTTTTTCTACCAGCCTTTCATACTAAACTACATTATTTTAAACTTTGCTAAGTATTATAGATTTTGGTCTGCTGTATAAGGTACATTTTTAGCAAATGTCATAGATACACCATTACTTATTAAATCATTTTAGCCTAAGAAAATTGGTGACAACATCTAGTTTACATACATACACACACAGGCCCCAACTCAAACAATTTAGAACTTTGAGCTAAACACTCTCAAACAATTAATACAAAAAAATTCAGTTTATAAACACATGAGCAGATAGATGCTTCTCACAAGATTGAAGAAAATATTTATTTGTTCATTAGAAATGTGAAGTTAAGTATTGCTAGCAGACAGCCAAATACTACATATCTACTGAAAACAGTATCTAGTCCATTAATCTAAAACAATTCTCTGGTTTAATAGCAAATTATTTTGGATTGAGTAATACATTTTGAGATATGTAGAGCAGCATTTGATATTATCATCTGACAGATACTAAATGCCCTTAAGAAGGTGACTATTTGAAAAGAAGAAAAATTTTTTAGAAAGTTTTTCAGTAAGAATTTTTTTTGTCTTATAAAGTAACTATGCATATATGTACATATATACCTATAGAGAGACCAAGAGCACTTTATACTTCTATTTACCTGAATAAATTATTTTTTAAAATATTATTAGATAATAAACTGAATATACAGAAAAAAGTTTTATGTGGAAAATGGTGCTGTGCCCTTACAAAGGTGACTGATTATTTGATAAAAAAAATGTTTCAATTAAAAAACTGTTTCATCTTATAAAGTAAGTATACATATATGTGTATATACACATATACATTGAGAGAGAATGGCCTTTATGCTTCTTTTTATGCACCTGGTTAAATTATTATTATTATTATTATTATTTTAAATGTTACTTTATTTGGAAGAAGAGTCCTTTTTTTTTTTTTTTTTTGAGTTGGAGTCTCATTCTGTCGCCTAGACTGG
>NW_007258363.1:162870-185243 GCF_000164805.1 Carlito syrichta
CAATCCACTCACCTCAACCTCCCAAAGGCGCGGGATTACAGGCTGAGCCACCGAGCCCGGCTAAATTATTTTTTTTTTAAGTATTATTAGATAATAAATATGAATAGACAGAAAAATGTTTCATATAGAAAGTGGTGCTACATTAGTTGAATAATAGCTTAGGGAAAATCTGTGAATTATTAAAATCAACAGGCTAGAAAGTATTTGATGTATTCTTTTATATCATCAATCCTTTAAAAATCTATTTCATTTTCCTTTTGAGTTATTCTAAATTGAAATCGAAAATGTAATATTTGCCTTTTCTTTGAAAGAGATGTATTCTTAGTATATTTTACTGGCACCAAAATTTATCTCTGAAATGAAATCTAACTTTTTGAGATTTTAAATAAATAAATAAAAATGTGTGCATGTGATTATACCATTTAAAAGAAAATTGAAGAAGATACTATTGTTAATTGTGTATTGAAAACTAGAGTTATTGAAGATATTTTTAGAAAGTGAGAATACTAGAGTTTTATTTTTTAATAGTGTTTTCTGGTTAGTATTATTAATAGTTATCATATAGTATAACTGAAAAAATATAACAGTTTCTGAAAATATTTATCTGAAGGAAGAAATGGTACTGACTTTTAAACAATAGCTATTTTAATTAACCCTCTTGGACAATGTTCAGAATAAACTATCCCCTGAAAGTTAAAATCATGAAAACATGAATGTTTGTTCTTAGTCAATGCATAATAGATCAAAGCTGAAAAAAGTAAAGTTATTTAAAGATGCAGAACAGTTATTACACCAGCCAGTCTTCACAGCAACCTGAGCGAATGTTCAAATCTATTAAGAGAAAAAACCTATTATTCAACAGTGACTTTGTCAGTTGCTGACATCTCTGCCCAAGAGCATAAGCCTATAGGCATCTAAGGCAGTTACATTTCCAGTGTGAGACAGATTCATCAAGATTCGCCAGGCTAAGATAAAATGATCTCATTTTGTATTCAAGTTGTCATTATGGGAAGAATATATTCAGTACCTGTGGCAATATGTTTTTAGTGCCAATTAATTAGTATCTTACTTTATATGTCTCCCCAAAGTTTAGTTGTCATGAGTCAGTCTCTGAGGATTATATTTTGTGATAGTGATGGCTGCTGTTCACAATTATTCTCCAAATCCTGCTAAACATGCTGATGTACTACATACCCCAGTCCCATAGCCCCAGGGATCTAAGGAGGCCAAAAGATTGACGTTTACCAATGAAGTAAAAGTGGTAGTAAAGGGTAGTAAAAGTGGTAGTAAAAGTGGTAGTAAAGCGGTAGTAAAGTAAAAGTGGTAGTAAAGGCATCTCTGGGCCTATGTAGATGAAGACAGGTGTGTCTTTTCTTAAAAATTCCTGACACATAACACAAATAATGTAAACATTAAACATTCCTTCTATAATTTAGAACTTCTACACATGTACAAGATGAATTATATGATGATTTCAAATCTCATGAATTTCCAACAGTAATTTCTTACAGTTCATTCTTTTTATTCACTGACTAAAAAAGTTAGTTTTTTCCTCCAGTCATCACATATCCTTGAAGATGATTTCAGCAATTCTTTATTAATGTCACCATTCCTCTAAAACATACTTTAGATTATATGACAATATACAGTCAAATAAAATTTACATAAAAATTAAAGTTCAATTGTTTCTTCAAAATGCTGTATATATCCTTTTGACAATCAATGTCCATTAAGTATGTTCAACTTTGGTTGCCACATGTATCGCTATATATGCTTCATGTACACCTAACACATCATCCTTTTAAATTCTTTTTGAGCTGTGTTTAATTTTGACTTTAACTCTGTGTTTCAATTATCTAAATCCATATGTTCTTCTGATCTATGTTGTACTCAGGTAACAGATACCCTAAATACTCATTTGATTACTATGCATTATATACACATAACAAACTTTTGCATGTACCCCATATATTTGTACAAATTAAAATTAAAAAGAAGAAATAATATTCTAAATTATTCAATCAACACTTATTCAGAATTCACAGGGAATATATTTATAATTTAGGTTACCTTTTATATGTGCCAGATGAGAAAGATTTGTCAGTGATGAGAGTCAGTCTCTATGACGATTAATACCTTATTGGAAATAAATTATTTGTTATATTCGTTTTAGGCAACAACATGGCTACTGTGACTCTCACTCTCAGGAACTTAGTTCATGGAAATTAGTGAGTTTGGCTACCATGAGTCAATTGCCAATCCTGCTGTGTTTAACCAGCTAGGGCCAAGATAATGGAGTCATATAGCAAATAGCAGAGTACTGTGAAATGGACAGAAAGAAATGCACCAGCATGTCTGTAAATATTTACTTTTTCCTTAATTATAACTGTCTACATAAAGATTGTAATAATTCTTATGCAATTACTGGTGCTGTTTTTGACTTGGTATTTAAATGCTATGCATAGTTTATGGATAAATTTATAAAACTGATCAATAAACGAAGTCATTTTAGATGATGTTCAGGTTGCAGTACCACTGGATGATTTCGAAGTGATCAAGATATGATTCCAATCGTTTCTGGTATTTGCTAAACTTCAGTAAACAAATAAGAAACTGTTCTCAGATCAGGAAAAATCCCATTAATAAATATGAGCCAAGGAAAAACAAAATTCACACTCCACTTAATATTGCTAAAGGCTCTAGGATTTTGGAAAATGTTTTGTAAGCAAAATTGTACATCAAGCCACCTTTTGAGGAAAAATTGGACAGGCTGTGTCTACACTTAAAATATCACTTGGCTTCTATTAAATGCCTACTTTTGTCAAATTCTATGATAATTATTACTTATTTCCAGAAATCTTGATCTTTTTTGGAATTTCTGTCACTTGAAACTGATCTGAAGAAAGAGGAGTTCACCAAGTCTCAGTTCAGTGATTCTTGCCTTGGATTTATTTTATTTACAGAAACAATGACTTCATAGACCAAAGGTAACAATTTTATGTGCAGCAATGGAATACCCATTTCCAAAGAATGATTCTGATTTGTTTAACATGAGTTATGAGTGAGAACTTTCTTTAACCAATCCCTGTCATTAAGAATTCTAGGTACAAGACGGGCTGGTGGCTCAGCCTGTAACCCTGCGCCTTTGGAAGGCTGAGATGAGTGGATTGCCTGAGCCCGTGGGTTCGAGACCCACCTGGGCAGCAAGACCTCATCTCTACAATAAATCAAAAAATCAGCTGGGCATGGTAGCACATGCCTGTAATTCTGGCTACTTGGAAGGCTGAGGCGGAAGGATCGCCGGAGCCCAGGAGATCGAGGCTGCGGTGGCCGGGAGCGGCCACTGCACCCCAGTCTGGGCAACAGAGTGAGACTCCAACTCAAAAAAAAAAAAGAATTCTAGGTACCATGATTGTCCAACTATAATCACATTTCTACTGTTCTGGTACTGAGAGAAGAATATAAAGGGTACTTTGCCAATATTTATTAAAATCACATTATTGTATTAAGAAAAATTGGCAAAAATAAGAAGAACACAGGGTTTAACACATTATAAAGTGCACCTGCTTCCCAATGATCTCAAACTCTTGATGTCCATGTCCTTGTGTAGTATCCTTCTGTTGAGTATGGGCATGACCTGCAACTTGTTTTCAAATAGAAAATGGCAAAGGTGACCAGATATACGTGATTACATGTAGGTGCTTATGCTCTTAATATTGTAGTGTCTAGAGTCTCGGAGTGTTTCTCTCTCCTTTTTTGGCTTGAAGGAACAAAGCAGCCTTGTTGGGAAGCCCCTGGGGCACGGAATTGTGGACAGCTTCTAGGAATTGAGGGTCGCTGCCATTCATAGCAAATTAGTAAATCAACAAAGTTCTTAAGTTTAAAATCTAAGGAACTGAATTCTGCCAATAATATGAGTGAGCTTAGAAGCAGACACTTTCTCAGTAGAGCCTCAGAGAAGACTGCAGCCCTTATCGGCAACCTGATCAGAAACTCGTGAATCTCTGAGTGGAGGACCCAGCTAAGCCATGCTAGAGCCCCAAAATGCATAGAAACTGTGAGATAATAAACGTGTGTTGTTTAAATGTGTGAATTACTTGGTAATATTATTATGTGATCAGTAACCAATACAAGTACTATAGTTTCATAAAAACAATTATTAACAATATACATATTAACATTACTTGGTTGCCCTTAATATAAAACTTCCTAATTACTGATTGTAATTTTGAGAGGATTCTTTATGTTCTATGTTCATGAGCCTACTCACCTTTTTGGATATATGATATATATTTAAATTTTATGTATAAGATAAACCCTTTACATATGAATTGTAACTCTCAAAGGGTTGAACTGCAATATAACAGTCATACTAGAAAATGTCTCCTTTGCATCTTTGCTGAAGTATTTATTTTCTAGATAATATGTCACTCCATGTAATAGTCTCACTGTGAACATAGTAATGATTCTAACCTGCTGTGTTTCAATTAATTCAATTGTTATCAGTTTTCCACTAACATTGCAAGATGCTATCAAGAAATCTATGATCCAGGCAATTATAACTTCATTATGAAATTTCAGGAGTTGCTAAAAATGATGTTCAGGATTTTTGCAATTCTACCCGTTTAAAATTCTTTTTTTCCATAAATCAAAGGAAGAAAATTCTTCCTAACTATTCTAAAAATACAGAACTAAGTGTTGAATTAAGTAAACTAAATGGCTTTTTTCTGATAAATAGATGCTCACTCACATAAAAATAATAAAATCAATTGTTTAAAACAAAAAAGTTTTGTTTCTGATATCTTATATAAGGCTAACACATTATTCTTGACCATAGTTTTATTGTTTGTAACTAAATTCTCCAAGAACTAGAATGATGAAGCAATTAATTCTTCACAAACTAAACCCTTTAATGTATCATACTTAGGATGTCAGGTGGAGTGCAATATAGTTGTTTTGTGGGTTCTTTGATGTCCATATCATAGTTTAAGGAAGAATTTATCAGAAAGAAAAACACATTTTCAAGCAATAGGTCATGAATGTATACGAAAGGTGTCTGGACACTTACCCTGTTCTAATTTAGATCTGCCTAAGAAAACCTGCCCAACCACTTCTAAATTATGTTAACTATGCCTGCTTCACTTAAATTATATTTTATTATATTAAAATATAAAACCATATTACAGAATATTGGTTTTAAATGATGCATTTTACTATTTTAAACAAATTAATAGTCAAAGCTATGGTTGGACTTCTGTTTGACACCTAAGTTATACAAGATGGGAAGGGGCTTTGTCTCAGTGTCTTTAGTTTTTAGACAAAACAAAAATATTAGTTTTTAGATGAGAGAGAGAGACTGATAAAAAGCTGTGTATGCATTTTTTTTCATTTTACATGTATACAAATGGGAGTACGTAGTATAAATGCTGTATAAAAGCAACAAATAATTGTAATATACAGTCTTAATCTTCTAAGTCAGAGGTTGGTAAACTCTTCTGCGAAAGACAAGATAGTAAATATTTCTAGTTTGTAATCCATAAGATCTCTGTTGCAACTATTAATCTCTATCACATAACATGAAGGCAGTCATAAATGATATGCCAACTAATGGTTGTGACTGTGTTCTAATAAAAGTTTACCTACAAAACAGATGACTAGTCACATTTGTCCCATTGGGCTGTACTTTACTTGCATCTGTGTTAAGGGAATTCAAAATCATGAGTCTCAATGATCAAAAGATCATACTGATACACCAGAATATGATAAAAGTTTGAGGGTCTGAGCTGCAATAAAGCCAAAAATTAAAGAGTATATTAAAGTTGTGATGAATTTTGATTTTGCAAGTTGGGGAGAATCTCGTAGAGAGAAAAAAGTGAGTGAACTGAAAACTCTCCGAGAAAAAGAACAGAAAGAAAAACATGCCATCAGTGTGGCATTGCCTAAATAGAAATTACAGATCACAATACTGAAAGTGTATTTTTAAAGTCATAGGTTATTATGGGCTTGATAGGAACTTTTCCTGCTATCCCCATAAAAATCTATAGTCAAGTCTGCATTGCTACACAAATCTCTGAATAGATACATTCTGAGGCATCAAAGAGAGTTGAATTTGAGGCCTCAGGTGGATGTGGAGCAAAAACCGGAAAAAGAGCTGGAAAACAAAACACTTTTTAAGTAACTTTATATTGCCCCTTGCTATGTGGGGTCTGGATAGATGGCTTCCATGAGTGGACAAAAGCTAATGTTTCTTAGTGACGTCAAATCTGCTTTTTAAAGCACAAGAAAAATCACACCGGGTTTATTCCTATTAGCATTATTCCTCCCAAGGATGGCCAATAAAATGCAGTCAAATAAAACCAAGTTGGCTTTCCTAAATTTCCACAAGAACACTCTGGGGCCCCATAATACTTTATTTCCTAGTTTATCCTTTCCTGCTGGCCTTCCCCATAAAGCGAGATGTTGGTGAGTAAAACCCAAGAAAAATTTTACCTTTTCTTGTTTTATCCCAAAATTATGCTACCAAAATATGTATCATTTGATCTTGTTCTATTATTAGCCAAAAACTAAGTGCAAAGTTAAGTGCTACACAGTATTTCATTCTTTGAAATAAATATTATATATATATATATATATATATATATATATATATATATATATATACCTTTTCCTATACGATAAAGAAAAATGCTATGGAAGAGTCAAAAGTCTTAAAAATTAATGTCAGTAATTATATTGTTTGACTTTTCTTTTTATAGTTCAGTCCCAAGGATAGAAGTTTTATTTGTTTGAACATGTTTCTTTAGCCAAAATTTTTAAAATGCAAATTCAATTTCTTGCACTATTAAAACAAGAGACTACATACAAACAAGAGACACAATACTGAACTATAGAAAGTTAAAGTATGGCCATTATAGGAGATGTTTTAAGTCCTGTTGTCTTTTCTGCACCTTGCTGCCCATCTCTTTTAAACTTTGGCAAACACTAAGGTAGATAATATTTTAGCTTTTAATTTACAATTTATCCTTACATAAAACATTGTCATCAGAGTAAAACCTTCAGAATCTTTTCTTCTCCTATCTTTAGCCATATAACTTAACTCTGTAAATCTTCAGTAATCCTAATCTACCAAGACTAATATTCAGAATCTGTTAATCTGCTCTGGTTTTCAACCTAATTTTTTTTCCATTTCTATGTACCACAAGAACACTATTATATTTTTTCCCTGAGATTCTACAGATTTTCAATAACTATCTACAGAAGAAATATTTATTTTGAAGCATCAATTGATAATATGGGTTGAAATTCTTAAACCCTCCTGTAGCTCAGCTTTTGCATTGTAATGTATCAAAAAGGAAAAATGTTTCCCTGCTCTTTGTGGCAAGTCCTGCATCTTGTCTTGTTTAATGGAAAATAAACAAACCTGATACAAGAAGAGGTTTGAAATGGTGACGGAGTATTTTTACTTCTTCTCTGGAGGAACCTGCCACCATCATGGAAACATGACCAGGTAGACCTGCTGGAAAGATAAGAGATGTGTAGAGGAAACAAAATTGTCTGAGGTAAAACCATTCTAGACCAGACAGTTGCCCTAACCAACCTATTAGCACCCTTAAGTAAGATCAGGTAAGATCAGTAGAATTTTACAAACAGCACATAAACTCAGGAAAATAATAAATTTGGGGTTATCTATTTCTTGAAACTGAATAAAATATGTATAAACCAATGGGTAAAGGATATGTCTCAAATTTCACGGAGATACTCTTTTGTGATAAAAAGGGAGGGGACAAAATGTAATTATCTGTTCTTCTCTCTTTGTCATATGTTAAATTTAATTCATAACATCTGTCATTTCTTAAACTGATGGCTGGTTGTGGTGGCTCATGCCTGCAATCCCAGCACTTTGAGAGGCAGAGGTGAGAGGATTACTTGAGCTCTCGAGGTCAAGACTAGCCTGGGCAATATGGAAAAACCTCATCTCTACAATAAAAATAATAAAGAAAAAAATTAGCCGGACGTGGTGGCATATGCCTATAATTCTAGCTACTTGGAAGGCTGAAACAGAAAGATCACGTGAGCCCAGCAGGTCGAGGCTGTGGAGGCTGTGAGTGTGCCACTGCACTCTAGCCTGGGCGACACAGTGAGACTCCGACTCAAAAAAGTAAATAAATAAAAAGAAAATAAAATTGATCATTTGAGAGTACAAATAGTGATAAACACAAGATACTTGTTAAACTCTTTTTTAAAGGATTAAAATGTTTATATGTATAGTTTTAAAAGTAAAGCATGATTTATCCTACTTTCACCAAGGTTAATACTTGGCACAAAAAATAGTGTAAAGAATATTTTCAAAGAATACAGAAATAGCCCTCTCCCAATTCTACCAACTCTCTACCATTTGCTGAGTAATATTACTACACAGTCTATTGATGTCTCCTTTGCCTCTCATCCCTGATATTTCTTATCCCAGAAATAACTGAGAGTTCTAATCAAACTAACTGCCAATCAAATAACTTCTGCTTCTTTTGGTTTGTGTATACATGTCAATAAAAGGAGGATGTGTATGTACAGTACCTCATTATATTCTAATGTGTACTAAATATCCTCAAAAAATTAAACATGATTAAATGCCTCTTCCAAAGCTTTATTTTCCATCTATAGGTGTATTTTGTTAATACTAGTTATGTCACTCTATGAGGTTGAAGTGAGAATAAAATTTAAAAATAATTTTCTATTTTACAAACCTATATAAATGAAAAACAATTAAATGACAACAAAACCTGCCTAAAGATCTGTGTAATGTCTTAAAATCTAAGTTAATTAATGATTTCGCTTGTAATAATTTGAGATAAGTTAAAAAGGAAGGTGGGGAGTTTTTGTTGATGATGTGAATGGATTTATTAAAACAAATGAATAGATATTAAATTTATTTCATCTGACTTAACAGTTTCAATTTCCTTACCCATCACCATGAGATCAGAAGAGTCATCCAAAGCAGCAGATAAAGACTCAAAGGCATTTGACAAATGCTAAGTGAATACAATAAAATGAACATCACAGAGACAGCAAATACTAGGAATGCAGTCTAGCATAGAACCAGAAGTCAAAGTTTTGAGAACTTGTACTGATTTCCATCTGTGGGTAACCCTTAAGCAAAACAATTTTCCATCTTCTTTATGCTTCATTTTATCTTTTTGTGAAGGTAATGCATCACCCACCTCACAGAACTCTTACCATCACTGAACTTCCTTACAAGAAGGATGATGTGCACCACAGTAAAGTATGGTCACCTAAAATAATAGCATTCAAAAACTTTAGTAAAAGAGAAGGAGTAAAAGAAAATAAAAACTTTTGAAATCTTAGCAGTTTCTAAAAAACATATTTCTAGAGTGGTCTATGATACATTTGATGAAAGCAAGCATATAATAAGACAATCACATTTTAAAAAATTTTTATAATATGTTTTAATCTCTAAGATGTGAAATAGAGTTGTATGCTTCCCAACTTATTCTTTTACATTCTTCAGATTCAAATGGAAAGGTGACACGGCCAACACTGGTATCAAATAACTCTTGCAGTAGTTCAACCCAGCTTTCCAAGAGTCTGACTTTTTTTTTAAACTATAAAAATAAAAGATTAACTGGCGTGTTTCAATTATTTTACTTTTTCACTATTTATTCAGTTTAATCAGCTTTCTTGGATTGTCATATTTTATTTTTAGTCAGTACCAGCTGCAAAAACACTTGCTTCTTATGAGAATCATAAAATGAACTGCTATAGAAATGGGAAATGGTATTGTTTCCTTCTCATTCTCATCTCCCATCAACAATTTAAAATTTCAAAGCAGCATTAGCTCAATATAGTAAGAAACAGCTGCTTAATTTACTTTAATTGTTAGGCAATATCTCATGTTATCTAGATAGCAAATTCAGCAGATTCTCGAGAGCATGTGTTTATTGTTCTTCTAGTGCCCACAGAAAACCATGCTTTACTCTCACAAGACAAAGGTTCCAGAGAATCACACTTTGCAAATAAAAAACACAAACACAGACTTTCCCCAACACTGACTTAGTCATTTGTGAGATCATATTGTGACAGATGCCTTGGATACCAGTAGCTGGAAATAAGAAACAATTCTAGTTGACCTTGTAACACTATTGCTTCCAGTGTATGATCATGATTTAACCAGCAATAGAGAAAGTTACCCTGATCACAATTGTTTCTGTGAATGTGCATCTTGTCTCTGACAGTCTGTTCTTAGTGAAATAAGGAATTTACTAAGTTTTAAAATCCTGTGAAATGACAACGACACTATACTGAAAAATGCAACAAAAGAAAACTCATCACCATATTTCAAAATTACCTTCATTCTTCTCTATAGGTAACATATCTTGTGATATGAGCAGTGGAGAAGACTGTTACAGTAAGTCTGAAGAAATGGTTGGACTTGCACTTTTTAAATTATTAGTCTCTTGTTAAATTTTATTTACTACAATTTTATTCATGATATTTTACCTGTGTTCATAAGTAATATTGTTATATAATTTTCTTATTTCTTATTGTCTTTGTCAAGTATGCTACTACCACTATACAATGAATTGTATAATAATAATCCCTCTTTTCTTTCCTCTAAAATAATGGTGTAAAGTTGCTTTATGAGTAGTAATTACCCTTAAAACAATCATACTCTTGGTGACTGATATTTTCAATTGGTGCATAAATCAATTTTGGTAAACTATTTTCCCACAAATGTATCGATTTTATTTGAATATATTTTCACATATATTGGCATAGATTTGTTGATACCTTTGAGAGTTTTATACCTACGTCATCTTTTTTCTTGCATTGATTTGTGCCTGTTTGGCTTTTACGTTTGTTTTTTAAATATTGTTTTAAATATCTAGGTACTTTTCATTTCCACATAAATTATAGAATCAACTTACCAATTCTTTTTTTTTATTTTTATTTTTTTTGAGTTGGAGTCTCACTCTGTTGCCCAGACTGGAGTGCAGTGGCAGCTCCGGCAACGCAGCCTCGACCTGCTGGGCTCCGGCGATCCTTCCGCTTCAGCCTTCCGCGTAGCCGGAATTACAGGTGCACGCTACCACGCCCGGCTAATTTTTTGATTTATTGTAGAGATGAGGTCTCACCTGCCCAGGCAGTTCTCGAACCCGCAGGCTCAGACAATCCACTCACCTCAGCCTCCCAAAGGCGCGGGATTACAGGCTGAGCCACCGAGCCCGACTAATTTACCAATTCTTAAGGAAAGCCTGTTTGGATTTTGATTGAGATTGTGCTAAATCCATAGAAAAAATTGTAGACAACCAATTCCTAACAACGCTGAGTCTTCTCATTTCTGTACACAGGTCAGTTAATACACCTAGATCTTTATTTTATCTTATCAAGTTTTATAGTTTCCCCTGTGCACATCTCTAAATCAACAGATCATGGAAATTCAACAAAATCTAAGCAAGCTAAATACAGATGTTATGTCATACAAAAACGCTCACTAAAAATATGCAAAGAGTTATGTCAACAGTTCAGAGGGAATAGTCTATACAAAGTCACCCTCACTAAATGACACCAATTGCAAGTTTGGGGAGATTCCCAGATTCCGGAATTTTCAAAAAATTGCTGGAAAGAATCACAGAATTCACTAGAAGCTGTTTACACATGTTTACAGTTTATAACAAAGAAATGATGCAGATTGAAATAATCCAGGGAAAGAAGAACCTGGAACAGACTTCAGGAGAGTAGCAAATGTAGAGCGTCCGATTGTCCCTGCCTTAAGGGGTCAAGACTGCATGACTCTACTGGCACCAAGGTGTGACAATATGCGTGGAGTATGGCAATTAGAGAAACTTTTTCAAGCCTCAGTGTCCAGAGTTTTTACTGGGGCTTCATTATGTAGGCATGGTTAATTGCCTGTGTGTGTGTTCTCAGCCTCTAGCCCCTCTCTTGGTAAACAGAAAGCATGTGACCGACTGACTACTCTAAAGTGATTGTTGATCTTTCAAGAGTGGTCACTCACCCCAAATATGCACTGTGGTCAGTTTCAATGCTAAATCATATTGCTAAACTCTCTGGTAACCCAAGATCCACAAGCAAATAGACACATTTTTATAAGGCAAAGGTCAGACCTCTTTTGTGGCAAGATTAAATGATTTAATAAAGAAACATTTCAAAATCAAATTTTTTCAAACGGATGATTATTTTTTAAAAATCCTTGAAACATGAGGGAAAAGAAACACTTTGTAAATAAAGTATGTATTGAAACAAATCACATTCATATTTTCACAAATTAACCGTTGTCATTTTTGTACTATATTGTGACTTTTGCAAAACTACACTTTTGAGGAGTTGAAAAAGAGACTTTATGACAGAAAAAACTTAAAATGTTTGCTCTCTATCTTTTTAAAGAAATTTTTCCTGTTTAGATCTACATTATGATGAAAATACAACATATCAGAATTTGAGGGATACAGCTAAAATGGTATTAGAGGTAAATTTCTGCTCTAAATGTCTATACTAGAGATAAAGAAAAGCATAGAATTAATGATTAAAGACCTTGATCTTAATGAATTAGATAAGAAAAACAGAAAAGAGACCTATTTTACCCAAAGTGACACAAAAATAATTTTTATTAGTATGATAGTGTGATAGCTCCAAAAAAATCTCTTAGGACAAAGGAAACAATAATTTTAAGAAAAGATAAGTTTTATCAAAATTAAAAATTTAGCTCATGAAAAAGTACAGTTAAAAATATAAATTGTCAAGTTACAAACTGATAAAATAATTTCAAGTATTTGATCAAGAATGTGTACCCAAATTTTTAAACATGCATCACAACTTAATAATTAAAAGACATGTGGCTAATAAAAAGTGGAAAATATTCTGAAGCTGTTACACAAAGGAAAATTTCAGAACAGTCGATAAGTACATGAAAAAGAGTTCCGTGTCATCAATTTTCAAGAAAATAAAAACAAAAACCTCATTAATTTTGAATTCCAGACCCGCTTGAATTGGTATAATAAGATAGATTTACATCAATTTTTATAAGAATGTTGACAAACTGGCATTCACATACATTGCAAATGGAAGTGTAAATTAAACAATCACTTATGAAAAACTTCTGGCAGTTTATTGTATTGCAATTAACATGACCTAGCAATTGTACTTCTAGATATTCAAAAAGTAAAAATTTCTACAAAATGTCTGGTACACAAATAATCACAGCAACTTATTCACAACTTCCACAGTTTTCCCACACTGAAAACAATGCAAATGTGCACTGGAAGAAAATGTATAGACACATTTAGAATACTATTCTTTGGCAGTTATAGACTATTCTATAGACTATTAAATACCTATATTATGTTAATATAATCAAATAGTACTCAGTAAAAACAAAATGTAAGGAGCCTCACAGCATCATGTCATTATGTTGAGAAAAAAAAACTTGGGACATGCTGTGTAATGATGCATAATACTGTAAAATTCTATTTAAATGAAGTTCTAGTGGAGGTAAAAACTAATGTCTGCTCAAAATTCTCTAAATGATGTTATCCCTAGGAGTTAATTGGCTGGGAACTGTCATGAGAATACTTTCTGGAACTTTACGAAGGTGTTTTCTGTATTGATAAGAATGTATATTTAGAGGAATATGCACTTGATTAAATTTATCTAATATGAAGCTTCAAGATTTGTGCATTTTGTTGAATGTAAATTTTACCCCAACAAAAAATAATCTATAAACATATACACCTAAGCAGGATAATGCTGATTTTCAGAGTGGTAGGGACTATTGCTTCTGAAACTATTTTCTGTGTATTCTAGGCAAGAGTGATTGAGAAACTACATTGAAAAGAACAAGAGCTCGGTATCTCCATCTTTCCTCAAACCAACATTTTCATACATAATTCCCCTGAGCTGTGAATGTCCTTCCCTGCAATCTCTCCTTCCCCTTTTTGGCTTGGTGTTTTCTCTCCTGATATTTCAAGGCCACATAGTGTAACTTGCCTTTGTGTTATGGTGTAACAAGGGCCTTCTTTCTCTGACCAAATAGCACCTTGCAAAAATTGGATAATAGTATAGGCCAACTTAATTATAATCCATCGAAAGTACTTTTTTACTTAATTTATCTTTCCAATATTCCATGGGTTTCTGAAAGCCTGAATCTTGTTTTCTTTCCTTTTCCATTTAAAAAAAAAAAATCTCAAGGGTATATTCTCAGTTCCTTACATGGTACTTGAGACACAAATTCTGTTCAAGTAACAAATAATTATTTTAAATTAGCTAAGAAAGTAATATAAACAGAAGCCAATATCATTGTTAATATATGCATATAATTACCTTATGTTTTCTAGTATATTTAATAATGTGTTTTTCCAACATTTATTTGGAGATAAAGTGTCTTTAGCTTTCACACACATATGGTATGCAGTCTCTCTAGATAGTTAGAAAATATTTACTAATTTGAATAGTTAGAAAATATTTACATTCACATGTTGGGCTCAGTCCTATTCACAGTCCAGTTGAATGAGAATTTTTTATGCCTATTGTTATTACCTTTGCAAAAAAAAAAGTCTGGACTTCAGTAAGGTGAGACTCTATTCTGCCCCTGTAATACAGAATGGCAGCTATTGCATTAGAGGAGAGAAAGTACTGACATAAGACCGTCTATTCTCTAGCTGTGAAACCTCATGGTGTTTCAAAGCCCAGGCAGAGAAGAAGGCTAGAAAGAAAGCAGTAGGGAGAGTGGATGTGTGGTGCTATCAGATCATGGGCCAGGAAATGTCTTTGTTTGTGGTCAGCCAAATTCTAGGAGGGGCTTTCAGAGGGATTTTACATTGTGATGCTGGCTTAGATTAGGGATGGTCAGGTTTGGGGACTTGGGGAAGGAAGAAAAGCCTAACTAAAGTGTGGTCAAGTCTAATTAACAAATATTTTGTCCAGATTGGGTTAGAGGATATCAACAGTTCAGCTAATCATTTATGAAACAGAGAATGGGAATTTCTGGGTGTGTGTCTGGCTTTGTCATCAGTTAAAAAAAGACATGTTGGGGTGCACAAGCACGATTGCTCACCAGTATTTTGGGATGCTGAGGTGGGAGGATTGCTTGAGGCCAGGAGTTCAAACCCAGTCTGGGAAACATAGGGAGACTCATATCTCCAAAAAACTTTTAAAAATTAGCCAGGCATGGTGGTATGTACTTATTGTCCCAGCTTCTCAGAAGGCTAAGGAAGAAGGATTGCTTGAGCCCAGGAATAGGAGGCCGTAGTGAACTGTGATCATATAATTGCACTCTAGCCTGGGCAACAGAGCCAGACAGTGTCTTTAAAAAAACAAAGGAAGAAATAAAAGTCAATCATTGTTAGTATATATGTATGCTGATAGGCAAGAATGTTTATAAGAAAGCTATGAGATTCTTATTAAGCAAATGTTCATTTATTTTTAAGTAGGTGACGTCAACTGAAGAATGACAAAGTACATACATCTGGAATGGAGAGCTTTAATTTTCATGAGGGGTTGCAGTCTGCAGGTACCATTCTGACAGACTGGGAAGTGTAGGGTCCTGTCAGAAGCAGGCAACAGGCACTTGAAGGTGAGAAGAAAAAGATGGGGATTTATGCTGAATGGGATGATGAAATACATACGTCCAATAAGCTACAGGAGGTGTCGTGACTATTTATGAAGGGAGAAATGTGTGCTTTAGCAATTGAGCTTCATGTATCTCATGGGTATTACACACACACACACACACACACACACACACACACACACACATACACACACACAATGGTAGAGCAAGCATGATCCAAGGGTGGAATTTTTAATCTTCTGATGTCAAAAGGTAAAGCAGAGGGTACAAAACCATGGTCATGGTCAGTGGTCTCTTACCATGAAAGAATAGAATGCTGGTCATTTGCTCTGTCCAAACTGCAAAAAGGGAGTTATTCAGAGTCAGGCATTTGCTTCATATCAGTGGTGAAGTCAGTCTTCCAGAAGAGCTGCAGGCATGGTGGCTCACTCCTATAATCCTAGAACTTTGGGAGTCTGAGATGATAGGATCACCTGAGCCCAGAAAGTAGGGGCTACAATGAACTATGATCATGCCACTGCACTCCAGCCTGGGCCACAGCATCAGACTCTGTCTTTAAAAAGAGAGAGGGAGAGAGAAGGAAGACAGGAAGAGAGGGCGGGGGAGGGATGGGAGGGAACGGAAGGAGGGCGCGGAGACCTGGTTTCTGTTGCACTCTTAGAAAAGAAAGCCTAATGGCAGTAAATGAGGGGATGTGGAAGGTACAGGGATGCTGTCACAACTGGGAACTCAGCTTTTTTAAAGGTTTCTCTGTGGTCCCCTTGGTCAAGTGGGATTTCATTCAATTGGTTAAGGGGCTTAGGATTTTATTTTTGTTTCACAGTAACTTCTGAAAGATGTTTGATGTCTAAAACCCAAATTTTAATTAAAAAATGGATTTCACTTTTCAAAATATCATAAATGAACACCTTATATTACCCTTTAGTTTATCATTCTCAATAACCAGAATATCACTTTTATCAGAGCAATATTATACTGTTAGCTATGTAGAAATCATAGTGAATAACCTGTACATCTAAATACAAAAAAGTGATAGGACTGATTGATAAACACAGCAAGATTTCTGACAGGAAAAGAAAACATAATTGTGAAAGGGAACACTGACCCAAAGCAAAGGAATAGACATGAACATCAGTTTAAACACACATAAATACACGTAGACTCACACTCAGAGAGAGAGAAATATCCTACCTATATTGAACAGTTTTCTTAAAAATTCCAAATAAAATGATTATTTCAGCAAATTTAGGCACTCAAATAAACATATTGTCCAGTAAATGAATCACATATGAACCAAGGAACATATTTTGAATTACCAATCACTTACCTTAAAAGTAAATTGTCAAATTATAAAAAGAAGACTTTTAGTTTTTAGAACTTTTCTCAAGACATTACATTTCAAAATAGATGACCAAATACTAGGAATGTTCTTCATTACCTATATTTCATATGCTGAAAATGCAACCATGGAAGGTAATTTAGGAGATAATGATCAGGAATTGGAAAAGCATGAAAAAGCCAAGAAAATGAACTTTAAAATGTATACATCGGCCATCTCAGACAACCTGTAGGAAAGAACACATTGACAGGAAATCTACAGCAAAACAGGAAGTTGGCAGTTTCTAAGATGTAGTAATGAGACCAAAGAAATAAACTATACTCATGAAAATAAAATATGGAATAGTCACCTGGGAGATGATTTGAATAAGGTGTGAACTATTTAAAGAGGGCTAGGTATAATGAAGTCACAAAGATAAACATGTGAGTACAGTCCAAGTGTTTGTGCACAGCATCAGAAGGACCATAGTCAAAATAAAGTGCAGCTAGCCCACAATCTTGAACATTAAAAAAAAGAGAGAGAGAAAAGTTGCATTAGACATGCAGACATAGACTATTATCTATGGTGATGAAAAAGAAAGACCTGTAATGGCCAAGCTAAAAATTTCATTTTATTAATAATTTTATCCTTCCTCCATACTAAAATCACATGATATATAGGATCAGATACGTTGAACTAAAGGAAGAAGTTCAGGGATAATTAGCATAATAGAGAGTGTATTTGGGTGTAGCTTGAGGATTGCAACCTGAGTGCATAGATCCAAATTACTCTGAATATACACTCTGATTACAGAAGTTACAGGTAGATTTTTAAAAGAAGAAGCAATTTCTAAGTTGTTTACCAAGAACTTGTGTTAAAATAACATAAGCTATTGATTGACTGTGCATTGTTCTTTGTATCACAAATTCCAAGAACACAAACATAATGGATGAGGCAGCACCTTAGGAACAAAATGACATTAAATAATTGCCTCTCCACTGACCCACAATATAGATGTGGGAGAGGGCATGAGGACCTTCTGAAGGCTCACTGAAAAATAAACTAGCAAAAGGTAGATGAATAGGTATTTCTTAACCACACAGACATTTGAGAATCTCTATCTTTGAGGCAAATTTAAATACCATATTGCAATGTATTGAACCCTGTAGTTTCTTTTCTTATATTTTACCAGATTCACTTCTGTTACAGTCAACTTTACTGATATCTTTCCATTTTTAAATCTATACACCATGAAATAATCTTCCTTTTTTTCTTGAAAACATCTTGACCCCCAACCTCATATAACTTCACATTTTTCCTTTATTTGACCAACCACTATTCATCTATTAACAATCAGAAAAAAGAAAATACTATCTTCCAGGATGCCATCCCTAACCAGAAAGTAGATATTCTTGGGTTGGCTGCATATTAAAATCAATCAGGAACTTTAACAAATACTAAGGCCTGAATTCTAAGAGAAAGATTGTGATTTAATTAGTCTGGGGTGGAGACTGGACATTGAGGTTACTGAAAACACTCTGTATTCTTCTGTATGCAGCCAGGATCCACAACCACTGCTTTCTTCTAAGTTTGATTTTTTTTTTTTTTTGCCCTATTGCTTTCATTTATCATAGTACTTTATACTTTACCTCATCAAAACTTTTAGCTCACTTGACTGAAATTACTGTGGTCATAAACTGCCAGGGACAGAGCCTTATCACTGTCTTAGAACCTCCTATCTACATGATACTGAGTACAGACCTGGTACCTGTTACTGACCTGATAACTCAACAGCGCAATCCTTGTTCTTATCTTCTTGGAGAAAAGAGTTCAACCAAGAGACAAAGCAGCAGAGCAGCTAGCAGCTTTCCTCAGGCAAGAGAAAGAACACTTCCACAGGATGGTGCAAGCTAACCTGACTGGTAACTTCCTTCCTTTTGGTCTCCCCCCGTTCTCCTTGATTTTGCACTCTCTCTACACAGGGTTTAGTATGTTATATAATCAAGGGCTTCTGGGCATACACGGGCTGACTTATCAATACAAATTCTCCCTAATGGTGGTGGTGCTCCTTATGCCATACCAGGAAGGTCGTATAGTGGACAAACTGGTATTTAGGGCACCTGTGCAGCCCCATCGAATTCCCACTTTGTTTTGGCTCCCCCCTCCTCAGAATGTTACTGGCCACTGGTTGGCAGTTGTGACCCTGGAGTGAATGACTGGTGGCTATTCCTTCCTTCATGGGTGCCATCCTCAAGAGCCTCCTCTTTAACCCACTCATGTCTGCCTAACTGCCTGTCTAGCTTAAGAGAGAGACAATTTAGAAATAACTAAAGAAATATCTGTTGCGTAACTTATAGAATTAATGATTTTGACTCATCACAAAACATTTTGAATACTACTTTGACAACATTTAGTATTTACACATTTGTTCTAGGATATGAGATTTCAAAGGCAATGAAATCCAGGCTTCTTTCATTATTATATTTTAAGAGGCTAGAACTATAAATGTTCAGTGACTATGAAATAAAAAGGAAAGTGTAAATACATTGGAACAATGTCTAGAAAAATTAAAGTACTAAAATCTCTTTAAGCAGCCTACAGTATATCGAAGCAGCTCTTTAGAAATTTATTGTACATTTATTTTGTATCCTGAGACTTTGCCAAAGGCCTTTATCAGTGTAAGAGGTTTTTGACAGATTCTCTAGGGTTTTCAAGGTACACAATCATATCATCTGCAAAGAGAGATAACTTGACTTCCTCTTTTCCTATTTGGATACCCCTGATTGCCTCCTATTCTCTGATTGCTCGAGCCAGGACTTCCAATACTATGTTGAACAGGAGGGGTGAGAGTGGGCATCCTTGTCTTGTTCCAGTTTTCAGGGGAAATGGTTCCAATTTTTGTCCATTTAGGAGTAGGCTGGCTGTGGGTTTCTCGTAGATGGTTTTTACTATTTTGAGGTATGTTCCCCGTATGCCTAGATGTTCAAGGGTTTTTATCAAGAAGGGGTGCTGGATTTTATCAAAAGCTTTTTCTGCATCTAATGAAATAATCATGTGGTATTTGTTTTGACATCTGTTCATATATTTAATTACATTTATAGTTTTACGAATGTTGAACTAGCCTTGCATCCCAGGAATGAAGCTTACTTGGTCATGATGGATGATTTTTGAGGTATATTGCTGAATTTGGTTTGCTAGGGTCTTGTTGAGAACTTTAGCATCAATGTTCATCAAAGATATTGGCCTGTAGTTCTCTTTCTTTGTTGGATCTTTACCTGGCTTGGGTATCAATGTGATGTTGGCTTCGTAAAATGATTTGGGGAGAGTTCCATCTTTTTCAATCGCCGGAATACCTTCAGTAGGATTGGTATCAGCTCCTCCTTAAATGTCTTGTAGAATTCTGCTGGAAAGCCATCTGGACCAGGGCTTTTTTTTGTAGGAAGTTTTCTTATTACGTAGTCGATTTCCTTTATTGTTATTGGTTTATTTAGGGTCTCAATTTCTTCTTGTTCCAATCTAGGTAGGTTGTATGATGTCAGAAAATCCTCCCTTTCCTTAAGGTTTTCAAGTTTGTTTCCATACAAGTGTACGTAGTAGTCTCTAATGATCTTTTGTATTTCTTTAGGGTCATATGTGACTTCATCTTTTGTGTTTCTGATTGTGCTTATTTGATTTTTTTCTTGTTTTTTCTTGGTCAGTCTAGCTAGGGGACCATCGATCTTGTTTATCCTTTCGAAGAACCAGTTTTTTGTTTCATTGATTTTTTTGTATTATCTTTTTGTCTTCTATGTCCTGGATTTGGGCTTTTTTTTGGTGATCTGGATTCTCTGCTGAAATTAGGGGTTTTGTGGTCTTGCTTTTCCAGCTTCTTTAGGTGGCTTGTTAGGTTGTTAATTTGTGTTCCTTCCATTTTCTTCATGTGTGTTTGTAGGGATATAAATTCCCCTCTTACTACAGCTTTCAAGGCGTCCCGGAGATTTTGGTAAGATGTTTCTTAATTTTCATTTGTTTCCAGGTATCTTTTGATCTCTGTTTTGATTTCATCATTGACCCAGGAGTTGTTTAGCATCATGCTGTTTAGTGTCCATGTCTTTGTGGGTTTGGGGAGGACTTTGTTGGTGTCAATGTTTATTTTTTTCCACTATGGTCTGAGAAGGTGCATGGTAGAATTTCGGTCCTTTTAAATTTACTTATGCTTGATTTATGGCCAATTACGTGGTCGATCTTAGAATACGTTCCATGCAGTGATGAGTAGAATGTATATTCTGTGGTCTTTGAATGGAGTGTTCTGTAGGTATCAATTAAGTCCATTTGGTCCAAAGTCACATTGAGGTTCCAGATCTCCTTGCTGATTTTTTGTCCTTATGATCTGTGTAGGGTTGTAAGTGGGGTATTAAAGTCCCCAGTTATGATGGTGTTAGAGTCAATATCTTTCTTTAGTTTTCCTAGAAGTTGCTTTATGAAAGTTGGCGCACCTATGCTGGGTGCATATATGTTTAGGATAAATATTTCTTGTTGATGGATTGAGCCTTTTATCATTATGTAGCGGCCTTCTGTATCTTTTTTGATTTTTAATAGCTTGAAGGGCATTTTGTCTGAAATTAAGATCACTACTCCTCCTTTCTTTTGTATTCCATTCGCCTGAAAGTTTGTTTCCCATACTCTTATTCTGAGTCTGTGGGTGTCCTTTCTACTGAGGTGAGTCTCTTGAAGGCAATAGATTGTTGCCTGATGATATTTTATCCATTTTGCCATTCTATGTCTTTTCAGTGGTGCATTTAGTTCATTCACATTTAGGCTAATAATTGAAATGCAAGAGTTGATCCCTGTCATAAGGTTCTTACAGAGTTGTTCCTGTTTGTTTATTGTCTTTCTTTGGGTTCTGGAGTTGGCTCATGTGTGTTTTTAATCTTTTGCCTGTACTCTTGTGAAGAATGTTGTTGATCTTTTTTCTTTTTCTTCTGTGTTCAGTACTTTCTTAAGTGTTTCTTGTAGAGGTGGTCTGGTGGCTGCGAAGGTTCTTAGGGATTGAATATCTGGAAAAGATTTCAATTCTCCCTCACTAATGAAGCATAGTTTGGCTGGGTAGGTTATTCTTGGTTGAAATTGTTTCTCTTTTAGAACTTTGAAGATAGGGCTCCAGGCTCTCCTAGCCTGAAGGGTTTCTGTGGATAAATCTGCTGCTATTCTAACTGGTCTTCCCTGGTAGGTAGTTGGCCTTTTCCTTTTGCTGCCTTTAGGATTTTTTCTTTTATAGCTACTTTGTTTAGGTGAATTATCATGTGTCTGGGAGTTGGTCTTCTCATTTGTTGTCTTGCAGGTGTTCTCTGAATCTCTTGTGCTTGAATTTATTTATCCTTGATGAGATGAGGGAAGTTTTCTTGAATGATTTCATGCAATGTTTGTTCCAGTGTGGCTTCTCCTTCTCTCTCTGCCTCAGGAAGCCCAATTACTCTT
>NW_007258363.1:185265-228075 GCF_000164805.1 Carlito syrichta
CATTCATCTCTGCAGGTTTGTTCTGTCTTTTGAGCTCTTTTCTATGCTTTGACAGTTGGGTTAGTTTGTGTTTCGTTTCAAGCTCTGAGATTCTTCTTCTGCTTGGCTAATTCTGCTTTCCATGCTTATTAGTCTGTTATTCATTTCCATCACAGTATTCTTTACTGCTGTTATTTCTGACATCAGCTCCTTCCTATTTTCCTCTTGTCTCTCCTCAATTTTTTTAATTCTCTCCATTAATGTCTTGATGTCTGGGTTTGTTGCATGTGACCAGTCATTCTGGGGGCTCTTCATTGTTTGTGTTCCAGAATCTGTTTTCTCAGTGTCTGATCTCCCAGGGGTCTGTGTGAGACCTGTATTCTTCTTTTGGTTTTTCTTCATTTGTGCAGTCCCCCCCCCTACTTTTTCCTTCCCTCCACATCACTGTCTTCTTTAATTCTGTTATTCAGGGGAAGGGATTGGTTTTACTTCTGTTTGTTCAATCTCCTATTCTTTATGTATGCCCTCTTACTTTGTTCAATTCTGGAGTTGCACTGTAGGTTGGGGGTGGTCCTTTTTGCAGTCCTGAGATTTACTTAAGGGGGGAGCTGTGATCCAAAATCTATCTGCAGGTCCTGGTATTCGCTGACAGGTATGTGAATAATCTGGAGCCCACTTCCCACTGCCTTGGAATCTGTCCATGAAGTGGGGTTGTAGGTTTACTCCCTGAAATAAAATGTGGTTAGCAGAGGGAAGAGAATGGAGCAGACAGTGGGTTGAAGAGGGAGGTGGAGAGATAGAGGAGTAAGGGGGGAAACAGACGTGTGCCAACAAATGGAGAGAGAGAGACCTATACTGAAACAGATAAAAACAATAGACCACAGCTACTGATGAACCAACTCCCATACAAAAAAAAAAACATATAGTGATGCTAACATACAAGCTAACCAACCACCTTATTGCTGTGCTGTTCCTCTATACAAAGATATGGTTTACAGAGAGAAGAAAAGAGAAGAAAAGGAAGAGGGAAAAAAAAGGAACAATACAGTGGGAATAGAATTAAGTCATTAAACTAACAGAACCAATCAAGCACATTCTGAGACTTTTCGTTTAAGTCCAATGTCCTTTCAGTTCTGATTTCTAGCTTTCTTTTCAAGCAGGTAAATTAGCTTGCAGTTAGGGTCAGTTGCCCCTGGTCTGCTGTGAAGGACAGTTCAGATCACCCTCTGTTCACCACTCTGGCCTATGTCTTTTTCAAGCTTATTTCTCCTGTTTCAGTGTTGTTGTTACCTCGAATCACCAGCAGGTGGTGATATTTCAGCTGCTCACCCCAGAGGGGGTGGGGCTGGACCGGAATGGGTGAGACTGGAGATGGATGCCTGCCTCAGGGCACAGG
Source organism: Carlito syrichta (assembly GCF_000164805.1). NCBI lineage: Eukaryota > Metazoa > Chordata > Mammalia > Primates > Tarsiidae > Carlito > Carlito syrichta. Next base: position 186,641 of record NW_007258363.1, read on the forward strand.
CAGGAGACTCAAGGTGGGCAGGATGTCTCGGTCGCAGGAGAGGTGGCAGCGATCCCAGCAGATCTTCCCTGAAGGGGCTTCAAGGACTGAAGTCATGAATCGCCTCCGGCCTGGGTGGTGCAATGCGCTACCGGCGGCAGCGGTGGTGGCTGTAGCACCTGCAGTGACAGCGGCAGTGTCTGCGCTGCAATGGCTGTCCAGTCTGCTGCGATGCCCCAGCAGTGGCAACAGCCGAGCTCTGTATGAAGAGCAGGCTGTGATTTTGGGGTCTGCAGCCCCTGGGGTGAGAGCCCAAGACCCACTGCAGTTCTCCTTTGCAGAGGGCTTCACAGACCAGGTTGCCCCGTTGCCATCTTGCCAGAAGTCTCTAGAAATTTATTCAAGCCGGGCTCGGTGGCTCAGGCTGTAACCCTGTGCTTTGGGAGGCTGGGATGAGTGGATTGTCTGAGCCTGCATGTTCGAGACTCGCCTGGGCAACTTGGTGAGACTTCATCTCTACAAAAAATCAAAAATTAGCCAGGCTTGGTAGTGCACGCCTGTAGTTCCAGCTACTTGGAAGGCTGAGGCAGAAGGATAGCTGGGGCCCAGCAGGTCAAGGCTGCGGTGGCCAGGAGCGGCCACTGCACTCCAGTCTGGGCGACAGAGTAAGACTCCAAATCAAAAACAAAAAAAAATTTATTCATAGACTGATTAGCTTTTGTAAGCCATGTATATTGATTATTAGTTTACTAAATTTTGTTTGAGTAAAGTGGTTCCTAAATGGGACTAAGCATTAAAACCACTTGGGAAAGTCCCTTCAAATGTAAATTCCTGGGATCCTGATTCGGATTTTAAGATGTAGGCCCAAGAAACAGAATTTTGAGAAAAAAAAATGAAAGCAGTTATTCTCATAATTTCTATTAGTGTTAAATTACAGACCTGTTTTTTTTTTTTGGACAAAAATGACTCAAGATGTTATGTAGGAAAATTTCATTAGCATAGTAGTTATTATATTTTTTTAAAATGCTACTTTATTTCATTTAAATTGTTCTGCAAGTTTAATTTTTAATTAACTTGTCTTTGATTTATTTGTCTTTGACTCTATGAGTATGTCACTTTCTACAGTAAATTTTAGAATCTTAAGAGACTGACATCATCTAATCTCTAGTATAATGGTTTTGTTTTGAAATAAAGTTTTCACATCTAAAAATTAGTACTGGGTCTTGATGAATGTTTAAATTTGTTAAAAGAAAAAAAAAGGAGAGAGAAATCCCTTCTCTCAGGGTAACAAAGTTAAAAAGAGTGAAATTACATAATGTTTTCAGGAAATGTTGTGATGTTCTTAGAGCATGCAACAGATAGGGAACAGTAGCAAATGAGTCTCCAATACATTCTGTATGATCATTGTCAGACAATACAATAAAGATTTTGTTTAGGAAAATATGTGTGTGTGTGTGTGTGTGTGTGTGTGTGTGTGTGTGTGTGTGTGTACACATTTTAAAACTAGATTGGTTAAATAAAATTTTTAGAATTCTTTGTTCAAATAACTAATTTTATTAGGGCATGAGTAAAGTCAGCTGTGAATGTTTTAGAATTTAATGACTTCCTGATTCAGAATGAATTCAGCAATAAAAGCTAATTAGAAGGGAAATGAATGCCTAAAATATCCCTCATGTGCACAAAAGAAGAGTATAAAGATCATTAATTGAAATTAAAATTTAACAGTATTCTAATGCATCATGACATAAAATTCCATCTGTTATACAGCATCACAAAAACAAAAAAGAATACATAGGGGATAGTACATCTTTCTTAGGCCTTGGCTGGTTAATTGCACATTAATAAGAATGTACTTGTATTTTAAAATGGTGTTGATAGTATGAATTCCAACAAGCACTCTAGCAGAATTTCTTCTTTTTCCTCCTTAAATCTAGTCCCTTTTGAAGAAGTAAATCTAGTTGGTAAAAAATGACAAAGAAATACTATTTCTTATGGATAAAAATGCATTTTAATATTATAAATTACAAGTTCCCCAAATAATAATATATACAAATATAATTGAATATATGCATACTTATATGTGTATATGATTTTTCTATAAATTATAGATATTAACATTAAATGTACAAATGAAATTTAAAATATAATAAAAGAGAAAAGTATGACTATTTCTTCCACATAGAAAGCCTTTAAATATTATTTTAATTATAAACTTTCTACATTTTTTCTAATCAACATGCCTATATTTTCTAGCTGCATGACATTATCTGAACATTATCTGAAATACATCTTTTTATTCATTTAAAATGCCACTATAAAATGTAGCATTTTGGTTTGCCTGACTGCATATAATACTAAACTATACAGCAAGGGTTATGTCTGCATATAAACCATTAATGGAAAATGAATTTGCTTAATTAAAATCAATAAGAAATTGCTACAAGTTCTGGCACTATCATGAAACACTCACATAACAATTATTTTTTTTTTAATTATTTGCAACACCATACTTTTGGACATAAGCAAGGTATATGTTTTAAAGTATTAGGTTGCGAGAACTGGCACTTATAAAAAACTATATAGAGTTTAAAAACAAAAGATTCAAAGAAGCAAATAGTTCTATGAGTAAATATGTTAATTTTAGGCTCATTTTCTCAACAAAATAAAGAAACAAATAAATATAAAAGAACCAAAACCAAAACCAAGGAATCCAATTGAAATTTCTAGACACAGGTAAAACACCACTTCTACAATGTCACCTATAATGACGTATGTATCCATTTAAATATTAAGTATAAAAGCCCGGAAGTATGAAAAAAGTTAATTTATGTCATGTTAAATTTTTTAAAAACATAAAATAGAAAGGAATTATACTAGAATTATAATTGGTATAAGCAACCTAACCAATATGTTGAAAAAACTTGATATATTCTATTTGCCCCTCCCTACTGGGGGGTCCCATTTTCGTTTCAGGCTATAATCATTGAGTAGTCCTTATTTATTTATTATTTACTTATTTTTATTTATTTATTTATTTTGAGTCAGAGTCTCACTCCACTGCCCAGGCTGGCATGCTCACGGCTACCCCAGCATTAACCTGCTGAGCTCAGGGAAACCTTCTCCTCAGCCTTCCAAGTAGTCTGAACTACAGGCGCGCACTACCACATCCAGCTAATTTTTTATATTTACTATAGAGATGAAGTCTCGCCAAGTTGCCCGGCTGGTGTCAAACCCGTGGTCTCAGGCAATCCACACCCCTCAGCCTCCCAAAGTGCTGGGATTACAGGCTGAGCCACTGAGCCCGGCAAGTAGTCCTTAAAATGATTGTCAGCTTTCACTCCCAGCTGGCTCACATCTCTTGCCTTTCCTGACATTGAGAGTGTAGTTACTTTTTTAATACAGAATCCTGCTCTTCTTATTTCTGTGAACACATTTTAGGATCTGCAGGTGGTCCAGCTGCAGACTGTTGCCTCCACTGGACTAGGGCAAGGGACAGGCAACTCCATACTCTAGCTCTTGAGTACAGAAAGCACAGGTTCCTCCAAAGACGCCCTCCTCTGGAAATTCTCTCCCCTCAACACTCTGATGTGGCCCAACGGAGGGTTCCAGATTCAGATAATTGCTTCTAAAACCTTCCTTTATGAATTCTGTACCAGAATTTAGCACCTTACTTATATATTGTACGAGAATGGTTTTCAGAGATGCTTCATGATACTCAAGAGGACACAATAGTGAGAGACTGATATCTCAAAGAAGTGTGTGATTCCCCAAAACAGTATAACTTTAAACTACATTTTGCAAATCTCTGGGTGTTACCTAAATTTTATAGAGTTTTGAGGGAAATTAGGTCTTCTTTAATTTTTCAACCAGGATTTGAGTCACAAGTATTCTCTTTATAATTCAAATATATATATATGGCAGAGAAAACCTAGATTATCCATTATTAATAACAAGAACTCTCATGAATTCTCAAAGTGGCATTGTGAGCATCCATATATGATTAAGATCCTCATTTGTTTTAGAAGATAACTTGACCAGGCATAGAGGGTCATGCCTGTCATCCCCGCACTTTGGGAGGCTGACAGAGAAGGACTTCTTGAGGTCAGGAGTTTAGGACAGGCCTGAATAACATGACAAGACACTGTCTCTAAACAGAATTTTAAAAGTAGGTGAGTTTGGTGGCGTGCACCTATACTCCTGACTACTCAGGACACTGAAGCAAGAGTGTTACTTGAGCCTGAAGTTCAGGATTACAATGAACTGCGGTCACACCACTTGACTCCAGCGTGGGTGACAGACTTTATAAAAAATAAAATAAAATAATAGTTATTAGAAATAGAATCCAACTTAAGACAAGCTATCCTAAGGACAGAACTCTAGCTATCACTTTCCATAAATTTATGTCTTTGGTCTAACATGCATGTGTTAAAGAACAGGGAAACCAAGATACTTTCCCTAAATTGAGTTTTTCTTTAAAAAAAAAAAAAAAAGCCTGTTAGGCCTTGCCTTTCTCTGAGAGTTGTTAAAGTCATAAAAGAAATTGTGTGTGAAGGTGATGTGTAAATTGTAAATTATTATATAATGAATGTTCCTGGTTACACAAATAGTATTTGTTGACATATACTCTGGAAAGAAAGTATATAACCTAACAGAATTCCAATATTAATTTGTAGATTGTGTTTAAAATACATTTTCAGCAGCCAGGCTCGGTGGCTCAGCCTGTAATCCTGCGCCTTTGGGAGGCTGAGGTGAGTGGATTGCCTGAGCCCATGGGTTCGAGACCCGCCTGGGCAGTGAGACCTCATCTCTACAATAAATCAAAAAATCAGCCGGGCGTGGTAGCACATGCCTGTAATTCTGGCTACTTGGAAGGCTGAGGCGGAAGGATCGCCGGAGCCCAGCAGGTCGAGGCTGCGGTGAGCGGGAGCGGCCACTACACTCCAGTCTGGGCGACGGAGTGAGACTCCAACTCAAAAAAAAAAAAATACATTTTCAGGAGCCTCATCTTTTATATGTACACAGATTTCAAATTATCTCTGGTGTTTGGCTGATGCTGCCTTTTCCATAATGGTGTGATCAACTTTGAGTGTCCTTTTTCTCCTTCTAAATATATTTCAAATTCTTACAACTGATTAACAGTCACTATAATGTATTCATTCTTTATTTTTAATTCTGTAAAAATCATAGCCAGTATTGTGAGGATTTTGAATGATATTGGATTCACTGTATTATAATTTCTATGAGGGCAGTGTGTTAGTCTGGTGCATAAAATTAAACATCACAGGCAGGAATCACTCTGACACTGTTAATCACCGTTTTTCTCAAAACCTAGCTCAATGTGTGCGGGGGTCCAGCCCCACAAGGGTCGTGAGATTTCCTGAAGGAGAGACAGATAGGCGACGGACAAAAACATTATACTCGGACACCTGCTTCCTGAACAGATGACAATTTAATGTTAGTTAACACAGAAATTTTATACCATTCATAAAGGGGCAAGACAAAGAAAATTTCTTCACATACATATGCTTTAAAAGTTACCACCATCTAGCGGTCTAGAAGCGACAAACAAGTCAAGAACACTATCTACTTTTAATGAGTCTTTATCATAAAGCCAAAAATGATAGTTTTAGTTCAAAGTCCCGAATTATAGTCCTTGAAATGTCTCAAGAAAGTTTCCAAGTGCAAAGTTCTTCATGTAGCAGTAGTTTTCCCATCTGGGGCTTCTATGACCTTCAGAGCTTTGTAATTGCCTCTCTTGTCCAGGTGTCTTCATTACTTTTCTCTTATACCGTAGTGTTTGTTTCTAAAGAGAACTCAAAAGAAGCTTTTAGTAATGTTTCCCAGGCCCCCAAGGTTGCTTTCTGTCTTTAGCTAATCTATCATAAAAGTGTCTGATTAGTATATTATGAGTTCAGTGAAAACCCACTCTATAAATGTTAACTTAGAGTTTTAACTATTGAATTAAGTAAAAACCTTAACGATTAATCTTTATCCTAAGTCAGTGAAAAGAGTGTTATCAATCAACTACATAACTCTAAGATAAGTGTTAGAACTTATAATGAATTCATAATGAACTTACTATAAACTTGTGCTTCTAAAAAACCTCATGTCTAAACACTAAACTACATAATTCTAAATCAAATAAGGAGTGAATATACTTATATCATTTTTTACTCAAGCAATATCTAGTAACTTATAACCAAGTGAAAGAAAGCATTCTTGATGTACTTCAGAGTTTAACCCTTGCATATGTTAGAAAAGGCCAAACAGCATAGTGGGAAAATGGAAAAATGAACCATGACATTCTCAGGTTAGGTGTGCGTACTTCGCATAAACATGCCATTTTCTTCTTCCACGACTGCACAGAATTTCTTCAGCCATACCAAACAGCAAAGGTGGAAGACAGAAGGGCCTCAGCTTCCTGGGCTCGCCCTGTGGCCCGGGGTCTTCGGCCCAACAGGACCCTGTCAATCAGGTGGACCTCCAAGGCCGGCTCCCAACAAATGTGCATATAAGTATTTAATAAATGTCCATTAAATGCCTTCTTAAAGTTGATAATAGAAATTAACATGGCAAAAATTTCCTTCATCTTTAATGCTATGAGTTTGTATATACAGTGGAGCAATTTTAATATAAATTAAACTTTCTTAACTTATGACAATATAAAATTCCATAAATTATTTCACTAAGTCAAAATTAATTTTCTGAAATATTTTCTGAGAATGTACTACACACACACACACACACACACACACACACACACACACACACACATGACAGATTGTACTAAATCTACATCCTTTGCCATATGACCTAAACTGCATCTCACCAGAGAGATATAAATCTGTTTTTTCATCCCTTGTATCTATACTGGTCTTGTAACTTACATTGATTACTAGAACGTGTTGGAATGGACTAGTATGTAGGTTCTGAGCTTATTTTAGAAATTTTGTATATTTTCACTAACTTTCTCATGCTCCTTTGTTTTAACATAAGACCATGGTCTGGCTAGCAGGCTGGCTAAGGTCTAGTCACATTCAACAGCCCCCTGACAGTTAGATGATAGTAATCAACAGACATTCAGACACTGGATTTGTGAGGATCTGAGGTCAGAACATCTGTCCCAATGTACAGTCTAAATGATTAACTTACTGTCCAATGTGCTATGCTAATAATTAGTTTTAAGCTGCTTAATTCAGAGTAATTGAATAGCATTGTTTTACTATAGTATTATTTAAGTTGTTATTGTAGCTATTGTGTTATATAGTATTACAGAATCTTCATTATATAGCATTATTGTAGTACTTTAAACTGATACACAATCTCTTCTGCTTATTTTTATATTTTTAAATAATCTCTTGATATTAATTCAATATCTGAACAATCACAAGTTATGCATAGGCATGCAACTTATTCAAAGGCATGTTAAAATATTATCAAATACCTTAGTATTCCAAGGGATTTAAGAAAATACCCTGCAATAAAAATCACCTATTCTGAAACTGAGATAATGAGCTATAGGGTAGCAGACAGTGTAGAATGAATGTTCACGTAAAAAGTGAAATGTGTGCTGCTGAGTTACTGTTCATGTACTTGCTTGAGTTGTGGACAGTAATTCAAACTTTACTTTTCACTGCTGTGTTTGCTTTCATAGGGTGCAGTTAAGTTCAAGTTCTTTGTGTAAATGACTACCCAGTATTCAACCAAAATAATTTTCCATTTTGTCCTGGCAAGGCAAGCAGCCCTATTCTTAGTAAATATCATTCAAAGTAAATTTTCACTTTACTAGGTTGCACTAATATATTTATTTCTACAGAATAATACTTAATTTCTTATTTTAATACACTAATTGGGTCATCTGGTACATCTTTCATACTGATTGGTAGAGGAGGCAAGACTGTCTACCCATTTCAATGATTACAATTCTATTCTACTCCACTAATAGAATAATTTTCTCAAGTGTTAAATCTGATTGAATTGCCACCAAATTCAAGATTTCATCCTTTGTACTTCACAGTGTGTTCCTCTCTTAACCTTTCAGGACTTATTTTTGCCTTTTCCCATATGTCCACATCTCCAGATTTTTGGCCCCACAGACATCTCCCAAGACTTGATGCTAAAAAGGTTTTCTGTCAGCCATGGAAGAGAGTGTTGAAGATATGTGAAAAAAAAGATGGATGAAGGAACATTAGCATGAGGAGAAAAGCATAGCTACACTATCATCATACTAATTCATGTTTATTTTCAGATCAAAGCACAAAGATAAAGCTAGGACATAGAAAGAAAGCTTCAAATGCAGTAATTATTACAATGAATGACTTGGAGACAACTAGCTGCTGTTCAAGCTATGCCTCAAGCCTCCTGGTGGCCATCTACTTGACCTTTCTGAACCTCAGTTTTTTCATCATAATGAGCTGTTAGGCCTTAAAGATCAGGAAAGTGTGTTCAATTATGATGCAAAGAAAAAGAGTGAAGAATGCACAGTTAGAAAACGGAAGGTGAACCCCAGCTGCTTTATTTATCCAGATATAGGACATCATATATGACCCCTTTCACCCTGAGTCCTCAGTTTTCTCATCAATGAAATAGATCAGAAAGTTGTTAAAAACAATCACATGAAGAAATTTATGCAAACAGTGAATACTCTATACAAACATTAATGATTGTCATTATTTCTGTTTTTGAAATGAGTGAATCAGGAACTCAAAAAGCAAAAATAAATAGTAGTAGTTAAATGAGCGCTATGAAAATCTTTCAGACTCCATGAAACAAAAAGCAAGGCAAGATAACTAAATAGATTGAATAAAGTAAAAAATTATCACAATGGCAACAATTGAAGTAGTAATTTCATTAAGCCAGTCCTTTAAAAAAATTTTTTTCGTTTGAAATATGGACTCACAGAAAGTTACAAAATAGTTAAGCCAGTACTTTGCAATAATGTTTTCTTTAAAAATTATATTTTATTTTTAGTAACAGACTCCTAAATAGTAGGCACAGGCTTTGGTGAAAAACTCTAGTTCTGAGATTATTCTTTAGCAATAGAAGTCTAAGTTGGTCATGAAGAGATTTTTTTTCTTTTCTTTCTTTTTTTGTTTTTTGTTTCTTTTTGAGAGAACAAATTAATACATGTAAAACCAAACTAAAGGAAATCTTCTTTTGGAACTGACTTATCACATAAATAAGCTGTTCAAAAATACACACCCACATTCACACACACAAACATAACAAAACTGCAAAAAATACACATTTCACTTTGTGTTGAAGTGTTTGAACCTCGTGTGTTTGGAGAGTACCACAGTCATCTGCAAGGTGTTCATGAGTCAGCAAGCTCCCTGAGGGCTGTTTGCTCTTGCTCTTCAGTAGATTCACTTGGGGAAAGCTAACACCAAGTGAAAATAAAAACATCCAGAAATGAACATTATTACCATGTCTTTATGTAGCCCTCAAGTGACTGTAGACTGTGCCAACAAGGCAAAGTCACTTAGCTCCAAGCTTTTAGCAAGCATATTTAAAACCTTCTCTGTTTTTGTTGTATAAGGTAAAGAATATACAAAAATCAAACACACACACACATACACTCCTAACTGAAATTAAAAGTAGGCTTTTAGTCAACTTAATTGCTTCCGTGACAGTCACTGGGATCATGTATTTCAAAAATGAATTGGTTATGCTGCTGATGGTAGAGGGGACATGCTTGTAGTACCCAAAATGTTACAGAAAAGACATTGGTGGTAAAGTCACCTAATAAAAACATGTGGCATAAGATAAGCACATAGTCCAAAGAGGCCCAGTTGTTAGGGCACCAAATTCACAATGAGAATTGTTGTGAGAATTATTCCTCTGTAATACAGTGAGAAATGTGTTTTACTGAGGCCTGGAACAATATTTGTGCGCTCACAGTTTGAGGATAAAAGAACTCAGAAATACTTTCAAGTGTTCTGTATGCTTCGCCCCATTTAATTCACATGACACTGATGAAATGCTCAGATTCACTGAAAAGATTGGTAAACAGCTAATGTGACTACTGGCCCTTTCTACAACACCTCAGTGTTTCAGCCTCATAGTTTCAGTAAACGGAAAAAAAAAATTGAATTTTCCCATGACTTAGTAAGTCATTTAATAATGAAGGTGGTTATACCTTCTGCTACATACTAATCTAAATACACTATGACACAGAAGTTCCTTACTGAGGTAATGTAGTTCTGTTATTCAGAAACTCAGTACACACAGCAGAATGGATTTGCTTCTGTAATGGAGCTTTGCCATATCAATAGGTTATGATTCCTTTCTTATTAGTCATGGCAAGATTGACAGATTCTGATGAGACTTATCAGTATGTTTGTACTCACTGGATCATTCAAAAGATCATATTGACCCATTTTTTTTAATCCAATAAGTTGTGAAAAGAAGCAGGAATAAACATGTTCAGAAGTTTGAAGGGAAAATCATAGCAAGAGTATACATTATTATAAGCTTGGTAAACCAAATATATTTATTAAAAAAATGAAAAGTAAAAAAAAGAAATACAAAACAACAGGCAATTATGTTTATAAAACTACCAGAAGCAAGTTGAAATCTATGAACTGAAATACATATACAAACATATATGCATGTATGTGTATATAACACACATGGGCACATCTCAGAGATATTGTGGATTTGATTCTGTACCACTGAAATAAAGTGAATATTAAAGAAAGTAACACCATTTTTTTCCTAGTTCATATAATAGTTATGTTCATACTGTAGCCTAATAAGTGTGCAAACATTATGTCTAAAAAATGCACATACCTTAATTTTGAGATTATTCGTCGCTAAAAATTCTAATGATCATCTGAGCCTTCAGTAAGTTGCAATTTTTTTGCAAGTAGATAGTCTTGCCTCGATGTTGGAGGCTACTGATTAATCAGGGCGGTGGTTTGCTGAAGGTTGAGATGACTGGCAATTTTTAGAAAGTAAGACAACAATGAAGTTTGTCACATTGATTGACTCATCTTTGACAAAAGCTTTTTCTGTAGTATGTGATGCTGCTTAATAACATCTTGCTCACAGTAGAACTTCTTTCAAATTGGAGAAAATTCTCTCAAACCCTGCCACTACTTTATCAATTAAGTTTATGTAATATTATAAATCATTTGTTGTGATTTCAATAATACTCACAGCATGTTCACCAGGAGTTAACACTATCTCAAGAAATCACTTTCTTTGCTCATTCACAAGAAGCAACTCATCATTAGTTCAAGTTTTAACATGATTTCAGCAATTTAATCACATTTTTCAGACTTCATTTCTATTCTTCTTGCTATTTCCACCACATCTGCAATTACTCCCTCCAATGAAGTTTTAAACTCTTCAAAGTTATTCATGAGGATTAAAATTAACTTCTAGAAAACTTCTGTTAATGTTGATATTTTGACCTACTCTTGTGAATCATAAGTGTTCTTTATGGTATCTAGAATGTTAAATCATTTCCAGAAAGTTTTCAATTTACGTTGCCCACATACATCAGAGGAATCCCTATGCATGGCAACTAGAGCCTTACAAAATATATTTCTTAAATAATAGGACTTAAAAGTCAAAATCACTCCTAAATTCAAGGACTGCAGAATGGATATTGTGTTAGCAGACATGAAAACAACATTAATCGTCTCAAATACCTCCATCGGAGCTCTTGAGTGACTTGTAAATAAGAATTGTAAATAAACAGTAATATTTTGAAATAAATCTTTTTATTTTTTTCTGGGCAGTAGGTCTCAATATTAGGCTTAAAGTATTTAGAAAACACTAATGCTTTCTAAATACTTTAAGCCTAATATTGAGACCTACTGCCCAGTTATGCTAAACAGTTGTGCTGTCATCCAGGCTTTTTTGTTCCAATTATAGAGCACAGGAATAAGAGATTTAGTATAATTCTTCAGGGGCTTGGAGTTTTCAAAATGGTAAATGAGCACTGGCTTCAACTTAAAATGAACAGCTGCTACTTTTGTTCCTAAGAGGAAAATCAGCCTGTCCTTTGAAGCTTTGAAGCCAGACATTGACTTCTCTTCTTTAGCTATAAAAATCCTAAATGATATCTTCTAATAGAAGGCTGTTAGTCTACATTGAAAATATGTTGTTTAGCGTTTCCACATTCATCAATTATCTTAGTTGGATCTTCTGGATGACTTGCTGCATCTTTTCCATAGCACTTGCTACTTCACCTTGTACTTTTATGCTCTGAAGACAACTTTTCTTCAGTCTCATGTGTCAACCTCTATTAGCTTCCAACTTTTCTACTGCAGCTTCCTCACCTTTATCAGCCTTCACAGAATTGAAAAGAGTTAGAGCCTTGCTCTGGATTATTATTTGGCTTAAAAGAATGTCTTGGCTGGTTTGATCTTCTATCCAGATCACTAAAGCTTTCTCCATATCAGCAATAAGAATGTTTCACTTTCTTAATATCTGTGTATTTAATGGAGTAAAACCTTTAATTTTCTTCAAGAGGTTTTTTTTTTTTTTTTTTTTCCGTTTACAACGTGGTTAACTGTTTGACATAGGAGGTCTAGCCTTTGGTCCATCTCAACTTTTGTCATGTCTTCTTTGCTGAACTTAATCATTTTTAGCTTTTGATTTAAAGTGAGAAACATGCAACTCTTCCTTTCATTTAAACATTTAGGAGTCAATATAGGGTTATTAATTGGCCTAATTTCAGTATTGCTGCATTTCAGGTAATAGAGAGGCTCAAGAGAGGGAGAGAGAGGAGAGAAGCCAGTCAGTGGAGCAGTCAGAATGCACACAACATGTATTGATGAAGTTTACTGTCTTATATGGGCATGGTTAGTGACATACAAAAACAATTGCAATAGTAACATAAATTATCATTGATCTCAAATCACAAAAGCAAACATAACAATGAAAAAGTTAGAAATATTGTGAGAATTGCCAAAATTTGAGATAAAGACAAGGAATGAGTACACACTGTTGGAAATGGAACCTCAGACTTACTCAAAACAGTGCTGCTGCAAATCTTCAATTTATTTAGAAATGCAGCATATGTGAGACATAATATGCCAAAGTCCAATAAAATAAGATAGGCTTGTATTTATAATTATTATATAATCAGTATAACTGAGCTTAAATTATGAGCCATAAAATAAATTAGCATAATGAATATTTTTATTAAACAATATTTCACCCTTCAAGTATTTGTTCATGCTAGTAAATTATAATTTGTAAGTTACAGATCCTGGGAGCATAGAAACATAATTGAACAAATAGATTTCAGATTTACCCATGAAAAAGTTTAGACTCAGAAAGCTTAATTGATTTGCTCAAACTTATTGTCTTGAATGACAATGTGCTACCTAGCATGAGCTGATCAGATTCCTTGACGATGAGGGATGACTAAAATATAAACATAATTAGAAATTTTTACATTAATTAGCAATTTAAAGCCTGCTTTATGAGCATGATTCTTCAGAAAATAAATGAATACTAAAGAGGAAGGGACACTTGGAGAAAGAAAGAAATAGGTAGTACAAGGTAGCACTTTATAGGTAAGGGCTTTGTAAAAAATGGACGGTGTTCTAATACTAGATTCACTCTATGTTACTAGTAAGGCTTTAAACAAAATTCCAAAATCATTTCTAACTTCATTTCTTTATTTGAGAGATTTTTATTTCATAGAACCGTATAAGAGCTAGTAAAATAATCAAGTAAAGCTTTTACTTAGCCCTAAGTCTGGCAGTTTGTAAATATGTACTAGATAATAACTTTTCATATTGAGAAAATAGTTGATTGATTGATTTCTCTATTCCTTTATTAATTCATTTTAATAGAATTTTTTTAGTACTACCTATAATATGCTAATCACTATTCTGGGTGTTGGAGATATAGAATATTTATTGCAGTTGTTTTGAAAACAAAGCCTTAACTTTGCTAAATGGAAATGAATCTGATTTAATCTTGAGTTAAATGTAGGAAAGGATTTGTTTATTCTGGTAAAGCAGGATACTTTATTCAGATACTTTATTTTTAACATCCTTTTAGAATAATAGAAAGCATTTAATTTAATTGTGTTTCTTTTTGAGAAATTTTATTGCACCGGTAGCTAATTAATGAGAATATTAATTACTTTGGAGATTATTGCCTTTATTATATTACTAACTTCAATTTGCAGATGTATCAGAAAAGTCAGTAATGTATTTACAAATATTACTGTTACAATATTGTTAGAAATAATTATCCCCTTTTATTATGCTATATATTGCAAGCTGATTTAAGTCACTATTATCTGCATTTATTAATATATGTAAGTATAATGGCACTTCTTTAATTTGTTAGTTAATTATGAAGTAGTTATTTGGTATAAAGACTCAACATTAGATATTACAGGGGATATAGAAGTTATATAAAATAGTGCCATTTTCATTGCACATTTTAAAATCTAATTGGATATAATTACATTATATATTTGAGTTTCAAAACCCTCTGCTGTTGAGTTTACTTGTTTATTTTTCTCTTGCATTTTTTTCCCTATAGTCCACAGTTTGGGAACATGGTAGTTTGTGGAAGAGGTTATAATATTGGACAATCATAAATAATATCTCTTCCATACCCTCCCCCCCCAAACTTCTGGATTTATACAATGTCAAAGCCTCAGAATATTATTCCTGAATATCTCCCATTAGGTCATCCTTTCCAGCTTCATTTGAATTGCCAATGATACTCTGCTTAGGTTCCCCAAAGGTCATCAGATTTCCCCAACAAAGCGTAGTAATCATTCACAGTTTTCTGCAAGTGAAACACTACCTAGGCTTTCCACAAGTCATCCAATTTCCCTAATAGAACCAATCTTGTTTATATTATCATTCCTTTACTCATTTGGCCTAGAATCATCACTAATCTTCTTCCTTCCATTTTTCTTAACTCATTTTTAGTTAGACTTGAGGTTGTCTTTACACCTTAAAAATCCCTGTGGCAACACCTGGTTTAACCTCAGTTTTTACTTGAATCACTATAGTAACTTTCTAACTGATTGCAATATCACCTCTCTCTCCCTATTCCAAACCATCACACTTACAGTGGCCTCAAATACAGTTTTGATGAGATTACTTCTCAGCCTAAAAAAGTATTTCATTAGTAGTAATAAATAGTTCCTCATTGACTCATAAGTCTAAAACATAATTTTTAGTTCAGGATTTATGGTCCTCCTCCATAAAGTCTAACCTCTGTTTTAAGCATTCCTCTCACTGGTTTAAATAATCAACAGTGTGGACACACTTGACTATTAGCATCCTCACCTTCCCTAAATGTACCATGGACCTTGATCATAGATATATAAAGTGTTTATTTAAGAAAATCTTATTAATTAAGGCCCATCTTACCTGAGACTTCTGCAAATCCTTTTCTCCTTCATTCATATGTAATTGCTCTCAACTTCAGTCCACATTAAACCCTATGTCATTGACCTTACCAGAAAGTGAAATGATAGTCACTTATTACCCTTTTTCTCTTTTATCTTACGGTTCTTGTTTTACTTGGACAGATCCATTTTTTTCTCAATAAGTTTCTCTTATGTCTGAGTTGGATTTTTTTTCCATTCACCATGACAATTTCTGTTAAATTATTCTTAACTCAAGAAACAATAAACTAAAGCTATCGATTTGACTGTTTGCAGAACACTTTCAAGTTTTTCTTTCTCTGTTCTGCTGAAACATTTGTTGGTGCACTTGGCATGGGAGGCGTGGAACTAGCATTAAGGCTGCCACTGACTTGACTTCTAACCCAGGATTTGCACTTGCATTACAATACTGAAGCCAAGGTCAGTTGTACAAAAATGACAGTCTCTTTGGGAGTTCAACAAAAATCAGTGTCAAGGGCTGATGTAATACACTGGAGTGCTCAGTGAAAGTCAGCAGAGCAAGTCCCAGAGGGTGCATGAGCCACCATTTCACAAAAGGCAGAGCCATAACTCAAGGCACTATTTGGTTGTTCACAACGTAGGCATTAGTCAAGTATACTGGATACATTAGTTGATCATAAACTCAGAATGGATACAAAGGAAAGATCTAGGTGTATATATGGGGTCAGAAACTAAAAAAAATAAGCAAAATAATTTGGCTATAGGAACTCTGTTATCATAACATTAGCCTTTGTTTGTTATGTTCTAAATTGTACATAACCCACGACCTTATTTTTCACTCAGTGAAAACCCTCTTGCCAAAGGGTTTATTTAGTCACAAAACATATTAAATTAGGAAAGCTTAAATACCTCCTGTTTTCAGCAGAATTGGCTTTCAGTAGAACTGACTCTCTGGAGTGGGAGTTCCTTGTTAAAGAGATAGAAATGGTAGGAATTAAGTGCAGAGTGATAACCTTGTTTCAGTCATTTGTTTACTAGCTTCTTTCATGTTTTTCCTATGTGTTCAATGAAGACTTGAGTAAATATTATGTTATCATCTCTTATGATTTGGTTTTCTTTTTCCCAAATTTTCTTTGGATTATTTCTTTCTTGCACATTTCTGTTTTCAAATTTCTTATTTTTATAATCATCATAATAAAATACTAGTATAATTGACAGGGTTTTCCAACCACTAGAAAACTAGAAGTAAATTGTTTAATGAGAGTAGGGTCCAAAAATAATTTTCCTTCAAAAGTGTGTGTCTTACTGATAATTAATTTCCATCAATAACCAGGAGACTCCAACATTTATACACAATTCCTTAAAAATAAATGAATAGATGATAGTGTTAGTTTTTGAATAATAACAAAAATGTGGATAAGAGATTTCTGTTACAGTCAGATGTTGCTGTTCTTCGAGACCTTTGCAGGGTCCTGTATGTAAGATACCATTGGGAACCATGAATGCAGCTGGAGAACCAACTGCCAATATAAAATCATGTTCAGCTACATTACAGTTGCTCCTTCCTTGTGGAGCCACCATGTTCCCACCAAGTAAGGTATATTTGACCAAAAAGTTTGGAAATTAAAGTAGGTATGCAATCATTCAAATATTGGCAAATATTTTTTCTCAGTCTGTCTTCCTGCTGGGCTGTCTTCCTGCTCTCTTGATGGTTTCTTTGGCTTTGCAGAAGGTTGTCAGTTTGATGAGGTCCCACTTGTCTATCTTACCTCTTATGGTATGGGCACTTGGGGTTTTAATCAGGAATTGGTTCCAGTTCCAATTTCCATAAGGGTGTCTCCTGTGTTTTCTAAGGTTCTATAGTTTAAGGTTTTATGCTTAGGGCTTTGATCCATTTAGAGTTGACTTTTATGTATGGTGATACATAGGGGTCTTGTTTTAATCTTCTGTATGTGGTCAGCCGGTTTTTCCAGCACCATTTACCGAATAGATTCTCTCCCCAGTGATTGGAGTTGGAGGCTTTGTTGAAGATGAGTTGGTTATAATTTAAATAGTTTAAGTTAAAATATTTTGAAGAAGCCCAATACATATGAAAATAAATTTGATTCTTTATTCTCAATTATATTTTCTCTGAGGTGACTTTAGCACTTATATTTGGTCACAGACATTATTTTATGGTTATACTCTTTCATGTGATCTAGTCTTGTATGAAGTGTCACTCAGAGGTCTAATTTCAGCAACTATTGTCATGCTGATGCAACTGCCAGGTTTATTTTGCTAACAATGCAGATTCTGAAGTTTGCAGTTTGATTAGGTATCTAAGTGTCAGGTAGCTTTCCATATCTAAAAGTGTAATAAAATGTATTCTTGAAAAGTAAAAGGATGATTTTGATAATATTTTAGCACTTTAGACTTTTATGCCATTTCTTTTTATTCAGCTTAACAAAAAATCTGCGAAGTGTGCTTCAGAAAACCATTAGTTCATTTTATACCTGCATAGTTAAGCAATATGAGAGATGAGATCATTATCATCAGAATATTAGCTAAGTATTCTTTGAACATTGAATAATAAAGAAAAATAAATTAGCAAGACATACTTTATAAAGTGAATCATGACATAAAGTGATTAATGAGGCAAATTCAGAACATAATTTCAACACTTTAAGTAGTTTTTTAATTGATTTTTATCTTAGTCACTGAAATGTAAAAGCAAAACAAACAAAAACAATACTGGAAATTTCTCAACTATGACTTCTGTGTTGAAAGCTCTCAAAATCTTAATCTCTCTATTGCATGGGAAATTTTAGATTACACATTTTTCCATGAGTAGGAATCAAGTAATAGTTATTTTTGATAGTCTCAGAATTTAGCACAGATTTTGCTACCTGCAAGCACATATTTCCTTTTATTTCTTTTTGCTTTTCTTTTCTCTTTTCTTTTCTTTTTCGGCCAGGATCAAAATTTACTGATAAATTTCAGTTGGACATGTAAATATTTGTACTTGTCATTACTTAGATATTTTTCTGGACTCCTGCGCTCATTATTTCTAAAAGGAATCTCGTATTCCACCTATTTTCTGTGCCACAAAAATGACTTCCTTTATTCCCCATCCTCATTTTTTTAATGATGAAGTATTTCAAACATACTATAAATTAGAAACACTAGTACAATGAACTCCAAAATGTCTACTACCTAAATTCAGTAAGACTGTTGTTACCTCTGTGTCCACTTCTCCTCCTCTCCCTCCTCCTCCTCCTCTTTTCTTCCCTCTTGCTGAATTGTTTTACAGCAAATACCAAGCACCTGTCATGACATTTTATTGCTACATAACTTCAGTAAGCATTTCTAAAAGTGTGTGAACATTTGCTAGCCTAACCTGATTAGATTTCAGTTCCACTAGTAAAGAATAAGCTTTAAGTGGTACCCTATACTTGACATTGTACTACATCAGGAAGACACAATGCCTGGCTATCACACTTCTGGTTAGGTTAACGTTGATCAGTGGGTTTGGAGAAGACATCCATTTTGGCCCACGGTAAAGTGTCCCATTCACTTTTCACCTATTGGATTCATCCACTGATAGGCATTACTAAAAATGCTATTTCTTTCTTTCTTTCTTTAATTTTTTGTAGAGATGAGGTTTTGCTATGTTTTCTCTCTCTCTCTCTCTCTTTTTTTTTTTAAGTTGGAGTCTCACTCTGTCACCCAGGCTGGAGTGCAGTGGCCGCTTCCGACCACCGCAGCCTCGACCTGCTGGGCTCCGGCGATCCTTCCGCCTCAGACTTCCGAGTAGCCGGAATTACAGGCATGCGCCACCACGCCCGGCTGATTTTTTGATTTATTGTAGAGATGAGGTCTTGCTGCCCAGGCGGGTCTCGAACCCGCGGGCTCAGGCAATCCACTCACCTCAGCCTCCCAAAGGCGCGGGATTACAGGCAGAGCCACCGAGTTCGAATTGCTGTTTTCTATACTGATCTCAAACTCCTAGGCTCAAGTAATCCTCCCACCTTGGCCTCCCAAAGTGCTGAATTACAGACATGAGCTACTATGCCCAGCCTAAACCTGCTATCTTATTAATAATGTTAAAATGCTGATTTTTCTAATTTTATTATACTCCCTATAATTATTAGTTGGAATGTCTTTATAAAGAAATACTTTTACTATTCAACTAAGCCTACTTAGTTACCCTGAAATATGGTTCCTACTGTAAATACATGATTCTTTCCATTTAACTGAAAATGTGAGTGTTTGCAGTTACTGCTGTAGTTACAATTGTGTTCACTGAGTTCATTTACTAGGTTGCTTTCTCTTTTTAATTCCTTTTACTTTCTCTTCTGTGTGTATTAGTAGAAGCTCATAAATTTCTCAAATAGTATATATTTGGCATTTATGGTTATTTTAATATTATATTTATAAGGGCAAGAAGTTATTTCTTTGCCATTGTGGTCCCAGTGCCCGGTGCAATTGCATGATGTCATGTAAGTGCCTAAAAATATTTGTTGAGTGAATAAATTAATGATTTTAGAAACTTCTATAGTTACAGTATAGATTAACTAGCAAAACATTAGGCAAACAAAATTCCCCAATATTCTACACTGTAAAATATATGTATCTTTGTGTACCCACACCTATACTTTCTGCTCAAAATATTGAATTTGCATGCTGCTTTTTTTTCTGTTGTTAAACAAAGATTAGTATTGATTTACATTGAATAAATACTGCTTCTGTGTGGCAATTTCCAGTCTAATAATTATGTTACATAATGAACAGAAAATGTAAAATTGCTTACGTTTGAAGAGTTAGCTATTTACTTAGGCTTTGGTTATTTTATTTTATTTTTTTCCTCTCCAACTTAAACCTTAGGAGTATAAAGAAAAGGTCATCATGATCAAAATTATATTTTATTTTGGCAGTTTTCCACATTTAGGGCTCAAATTTAATCCATTTTTCTGCTCTAAAGATCTTTCACTGAACTTGTTTTTGGCAAGGCAGAAGGTGCTACTGACATTGAAAATTATATAATAATATAATAAATGACTTTTTAAAATAAAAATAAAACAATTAGTGGAATTATATTTAAGATTATAAGCCAAGGAATTCAACCTAGCAAAACATTTCTAGCTTCTATAACAGACCATATTTATGGAAGTTGTTAAAAACAACCAAAAAACACAAAAATAACCAACTTTTTTCCTATACAGGAGATCAGTACTATGAACTAAGAATTGCTATCCACTTCTAGTCACTGATATTGCTAATAACTCACCTGCCAAAAGTGAAAACTTACCATTCATATCAGTTATGTAGAAATGAAGATAATAATAAACTCTCTTAAAATCTGTTTGTTGTCATTGCTGAAAACCAGAAAAATCATGTGTATGGTTGGGAAGAACTACTACTTCGACACTTACTGTCTCATCAGAACTTTCATGTTGGTGATTGTAAGGGATATTTACTTTCTTTTGTTCACTTTCCTTTACAGATTTACTAGACTGGGGGCATGAGCTTTTTTTTTTTTTAAATCATTCTTGAGATTTGCAGGGCACACACACACACAGAGGAACAATGCTTCATCACAGAAGAAACTAGACGAGTGTTAGCTGAACATAGGGAACACTCAGAGATCATCTCCCACCACAGAATCTAGATCTTTTTTCCTTCCCCCGCTTTTTTACAAATTTTGTGTCAGGCATAAATAGGCAAATACCTAAGTCATTTATTTTCTTTGTTTCTAATCTTTGTCTTATAGACACTATTAAAACTGCAGTGATAACCAATTAAATTAAGGTATTATATTATGTCAAATTAAATGTAATAATTTTTGAGATGAAAGAAAATTATTTTATATTTTGACATTTACACTTCCAATTTTTTATTCTATATTTAGGGTTCATTTACCAGGAGAGAAATAGATAAATGTTGTGAGTATACATTATTCTCACAAATATTAATATTGATATATGTATTTTAAGGCACAGTTCATCTATTTTTAATTTAACATTGACATAAATAGTAGGTATCTAAAACTATCAACAGTAAACTAATATCTAGAGACTAATCTAACTTTCAACTTCCCTTCAGACCTCTGCAGAGGACCTGAGATGACAATTAATAACCCAAGGAAATATCAGATATATCTCTTGTTTTACTAGCTGGCATTTACATATATGATTAAAATAAATTATACTTTTTTGTTTAAACACTAGAGATCTTATTCATTTATATATTTATAAGTAAAAATATATTTCTTCTGTTTCTGTTAGTCTTTGTTTTTCTACCAAATGAATGAGTTGCACTTTTTTAGATATGTGATAGATGTTATATATTTAAAACAGAACAGATACAGACATATAAGTCTTCTAGGAGTCCCTCCCCAATTCAGTAAAACATCATTTTGCTGGTAGATGTTTATTTAGAACCAAAGTTTAAAGGTAAACTTGACAAAATAAATGCTCCTCTGTCAATGCTAAATGTGCAGAAAACCAGGAAGATATAAGCCTGGTTAAAATAGTATTTTGCAAGAAAACAAAAGAAAATTTCTTTATTTTGATTACTTTGAATCACAAATTATTTGTCATAGTAAGATTTGTGTTGGCTTTACCCAGTTCATGTGTTTCTCTGAAAATATCTATCAACTTGGAACTTTATGGATGGGACAGAACATATCATTTAGGACATATGAAACTTTGGGCACATTCTCTGAACTCCACCTTCTACAAGTTAGTCATAATACTCATAGTAAATTCCTGGTACAGTTTCTGGATGAAAACCAACTAATAATAAATGTGATCATGAATCCTGTTGCATTGTAGCATACAGGATAGTACACTATGAATAAAGTATTATAATCATCAATGCCATTACCTTAAGTATTTTAACACAAACTAAAAAGGATTTATTTTGCTGCTCTATTACTTATATTTTAAGATCCAATTTTTAGTTCTTCCTTGAGTTGTTTTATGAATTTTCTCACTCCGTGTGTGTGCATGTCTATGAGAATAATCTCCTTTCTCACCTGGATAAGTTCTCAGCAGTTATTTTTATTTTATTATTCATGTTTGCTGAACTTCATTTAAGGACCGCATATCAATCTTTTCCCCAAACTCTTTGATATCAGTTGGGTTGTCCCCTTCTTATTCAAAACCTTTTCTACATTTTCTTTTCTTTTTTTAAATATTTTTTAAAGATGTGGGGTACAAATCAGGGATAGGTATACAAATGTTCACTGTGCAGGTGCCCTTGCTGATGAGGTGTGGCCCCCACTGGCAGATTCACACTACTGCCACCTCCCCACCCCACCCCGGCAACTTCCCACTACCAATAATCCTTTTCTTACAGTATTATAATAATTGTTCAAGGTCCACTTATGAGTGAGAACATGTGATACTCAGTTCTTTGTTTCTGTGGTAGATCACTCAGTATTATAGACTCTAAGTCCATCCAAGTTGCTGTGAAGTTCATAATTGTGTCCTTCTTTATGACTGCATAATATTCCATTGTGTATATGTACCACATTTTTTTTTTTAATCCAGTCCTCTTTCCATGGACAGTACGTTTGTTTCCATGTGTTTGCTATTGTGAACAATGCTGCAATAAACATGCATGTGCCGGTATCTTTTTTCATAGAGTGATTTGAGTTTCTCTGGGTATATTCCCAGTGGGGGGATTGTGGGGTCATATGGAAGGTCAATTTTTAGAACTTTTAGGAATCGCCAAACTGTTTTCCACAGAGGTTGTGTTAAGTTGCTTTCCCATCAATAGTGTAGAAGTTTTCCCTTTTTCTGGCACCCTCTCCAGAATCAGTTGTTTTTTTAGTTATTGATGATGGCCATCCTTACGGGAGTTAGGTGGTAACTCCGTGTAAGTTTTAATTTGCATTTCTTTGATAACTAGTGAGCCTGAGCATTTTTTTATATATCTGTTGGCTGTTTGTATGTCTTCTTAAGAAGTGTCTATTCATATCTTTTGCCCACTTTGTAATGGGGCTGTTTGTTTTTTTCTTTTCGACACATTGGAGTTACTTGTAGATCCTAGATGATAGACCTATGTCAGATATACAGTTGGCAAATATTTTTTCCCAGTCTGTGTGGTGTCTCCCTGCTCTCTTGATGCTTTCTTTGGCTTTGCAGAAGCTTGTCAGTTTGATGAGGTCTCACTTATCTATCTTATCTCTTATGGCATGGACACTTGGGGTTTTGTTCAGGAATTGGTTGCCAGTTACAATATCTTTAAGGGTGTCTTCTGCATTTTCTAAGGTTCTTATAGTTTGAGGTTTTACATTTAGGTCTTTGATCCATTTAGAGTTGATTTTTGTGTGTGGTGATAGGTAGGAATCTTGTTTTGATCCTCTGCATGTGGTCAGCCAGTTATCCCAGCACCATTTACTGAATAGGTTCTCCTCTCCCCAGTGGTTGGTGGTGAAGGCTTTGTCAAAGATGCGTTGGTTGAGAATTTGAAGCTTTGCTTCTGGAATCTCTATCCTGTTCCACTGGTATATATGCCTGTTCTTGTACATTTTCAATAAGTTTGTAGTTTCAGTCATGAACTGAAAATAATTTTAAAATATACTTTTAAACAGTGCTATTACTGAGAGTGATTGATTATTCCTTGATATTCCTTTCAAAATATGAACTGCAAATTTATAATTAGTCCAGGAAGACCTTTTTTTTAGTGAAATTTGGACATCCGACCTGCTCAGATCTAGACCTGTTGGCTCTACTTTGCATCCTGTATCCATGCTGTGCTGGGGTCAAGGAATGTTAAATTTCCTTTTATAAGAGACAGCTTTTTCTAATTGAAGATACACTGAAACTTGGCCTCTTATTGTGAAGAAAAATAATGCAAACTATCTCCTGTGTTACAGCAAAAGACAAAAAAAAATTTACTCAGAGATTGCCATATTTTGTCAGACAATACAGCTAAAAATAACTAATGGAATTGGAATAAATAACATGTTCTAGATAAGAAATTATAAACTGTGTAGATATTTTTTTGTATAATACTTTGAAGTATCCTCTGAGATAAATAAATCACATATTCTTTCCATAATAGAGGATGGGCTGACTTCACCCCAGGGTACTGTGTGCTAAATCTGTGCTGACTCTTACATACTTCATCTGTAGCAGAACATTTGCGTCATCCACTCAAACCTATACTTACATTGGTCTTTAAAAAAATTAATGAGCATCTACTGTCTCTGTTTCCTGAAGGCAAGAAGTCTCAAATTAGAAGATTTTGAGGCACTATTGGATATTTGTAGCTAAAACACCAGTGAGTTTGAGAAAGGATGTTAGGAAAAATCATATGTAAAATAAATTTACAAGAATAGAAAATACATCACATGCTCAAGTTATTTAGTGAAAATAAAAGCAGATATTCATTTGTTAAAAGTAGCATAGAATAATAATAGATAACATCGATATGGTGCTTCCTATTCTTATTTTTTTTGGCACCATGCTTAGTGCTTTACCTGTATTGTCATATTTTATGACAATTTTTAAGAGATATTATTGTCCCCTTTTTCACAAGTGAAAAAACTGAGAATTTAGAAAGTCAAAGATCTTTTCAAGGACCACAGTAGGCATTAGCAATATGGCAAATCTAATTATTATCCCTGATATTACTAACTCAGTGATTTTGAGACCAATATAAGGAAAGATATCCAGAGTCAGAACTGGATAATTATGGAGAAGATAGAGGAGAGTGAGCTGATTTCAAGACAGACCCTGAGGTATGGGAAGAGGAAGATCTGGGAAATGTAAATGAACAGGTGAAAGGGTAAGAAAATGTCAGCCAGGGAAAAGGGTTGGAATGTGAGAGCCTATGGAATGATTCTCTGAAGTTAATCCTCCAAATATTTAACTTTAACAAGTTAACTTTATAAAAAAGAAGACTCTAGCGATGAGAAATAAAATCAATAAAGTTTTGTTAGCTACATTACCACTCTACTTTAGAATAAATGAATAAAATATCTGCATGATATAGGGTAGCACTAAAATAATTATTTTGGCATTCAGAGCTTTCCAAACCTTTTGTCTGTGATAGATATCAAGAAATTGGCGAGTCAGAGCTGTTTAGACTTTTTTTTTTAAGACAAATGTGGAAAATTAGACACCAATTGTGGTATATTCAATGAAACATTCAGGATAGTTTCTAAAAATAAAAAGACTGTCATATAGTTGTGAATTATTCAACATGAAAAATAAATCTACTTCCAGAGTCACTCTCATGTATAATCTCTCCTCCCCCTCTTGTCAGTCTACACTCTGGCTTGGTACTTGAAAGACCTGAAATGGAATGGAGGATCTTTTGATCTCCTCCCAAACCTGGTCATGCCCTGGTGCTAAAATATGGAAATGGGTACTGCCAAGACTACTATCACACTTCTTCCCATGCATTCTTTGGTTATTCTGGGAGAAGAGAGAAAAGGGAACACGTCTCCTATTTAATTGGTGCTTTCATAGTTTCTCTATTAATTGTTGTGGCTGATCTAATTGTCACCTGGTCACTCATATTTTTGCAGGGCAACATCAACCACCAGCTCTCCAATGGGTACCTTGTGCAGATTCTTCACAGGGCTCTCACTGCACTGTTTTAATACAAGGAACACAGCACTAGTCCTAACTTCTTCATTCAGTAATACCCCAGTAAAATCTCCTGTGGCCTCTTGCTACTGAAGGCCCTTTGTAGCAGAATATTTATCTAGGCTGGGAATGTCAAGAGTACTCAAGCATAGCTATCATCTATTTGGCCCATTTAACCTTCAGAAAATTCACTTGTTCTTGTTATTCCAAACTATAGTAGTCAAGACTATTCATCTGTCTCCACATTTATTTCTCACCATCTCTTCCAATTATTATTTTCTTTGCTTAGGTACTCAGGTAAACACGCAGAAGATCACTACATTTGCTTTCTATAAAACTGTCCTACTAAAGATTGATGTGTGATATATTACGGATTGTTAAGATCCATGGAGGCCTCTTCACTTGGATTTTAGTGAGGGAAGAAGAAACGCCATCCTGTCTATTACGCTGATGGATCACAACCTAGGGAAGTTTCTTTCTTTCTCCCTTTTCCCAGTCATCTTATATGCAAGAGATTTGTGATATGTGTATCTGGGGTGAGAGCAGGATAATAGCGTCTTTTGGTGGTAATTAAAATCAAGCCCACCACCAGAAACCAAATCTCATCTCCAGGACACCCAATATCTGACAAGGAGTTTAAACAAATCTCAAATTCAAGAACTGATTCAGGAAATAGTGTGCATCAGTTAGTATAAAAAAATGACCTGTTAACACAAATGTGAGTAGGACCCAGAAAACCATCAATTAAGATCTGACAGAAGTGACAACTTGTGCAGCACCAGACTCTGACCAGTGCTGTTTTTGAAATTTCAGATCTATATTTGAATTGACTTGCTTCTTATTTCTTTAGCAATTAAGTATCTATAGGTAAATAGACAATATCTACTTTTCTTTTATCTAAAGTTTCACTGTAAAAATTATAAGTGAACTTTTTAATGTGACTTGAACAATATTGTAGAATAAAAAATCTACGTGAGATACCACATATACATTTAATATGTGTTTAATTTAAATGTAATTTAATTTATGTTTTAAATGCTTTCATAAAACCACATGGATTAATTTGATTATTTTTTTCTGAAATTGTAGAAAAGTCTTCAAGTCTTAGCTCAGATACCATTTTCTCAGACAGACATTAACTGACTAATCTGCTTACTTCATTTAACCTTTTTTGTGTGTGTTTCTGTCCTATATGGTCCAAATCAACATCTATATTATAGTGATTTACTTACTTAACCATTGTTACTCTTTTTCAATTAAAACATAAGCTCTTAGAAGACAGGCAAATTTCATTTCCATCTTTTTTACTGCAATATACCCATTACACAGGGCAGTGCCTTCCTCTCAGCTGGTGTTCATTAAACATCTGTTGAATAGATGATTAAAATAAGAAATAAATAGACAAAACCTGCATATTTCATTGTCAGGAGTTTTAGAAAAACCAAGAGTGCTATTCTGACACGTAGAAATTCTGTAAAAACTCAATAGATATTGATTTAACACTTTATTTCTCCTCCAATCTTAACAGATTGTCATTACTCTGTGAATTTGTACTGATTGAATAATCAGAAGTGTGAATGAGTGTATGAAAACATTCAGCTGCTGTCTGCTGATATCTCTTTTCCCTCGCATTCTCCAACATTTGTGTGTGTGCTTTGCTCAAAAATCAATAAAAAGAACTTCAGTTCCATTTCTTCTATACTTCAGTCACATCTGGTAATGGAACTCAAGTATATCTTTTTAACTACTTTTTTTTGCATTTTTGTAAGAGGAAAAATAATTCAATGCATTGTGTGTGGTGGAAGGGTGTTTTGAAGGCTTATTCATATTTTCAAAGAATAATCTTAAGGAAAATGCAACTTATTTTTTATTTGGAGAGCAGAATAAGGATTAAAAATGTATATATTTCCCCATGTATGCTTTCAGTGCATTGTTTACACACTAATTATAAAATGCAGATTTTTGAAATTTGGAAAGCAATGGAATCTCTTTTAAATTATACAAACCATGCAACCAATGTAATGAAAGTAGACAAATATATTTAGAAATCATCTCTAATCCTCCTTCTATGAAAACCATTTTTCTTTCTTTTGCTTAATTTATTATAATTTGTACTCATGTATATACATGCATATCTTCTTTAAAGTTATAATCATTAATTACACACAGTCTTGTTTTTATAAAAATGACTATTTACTTATGTGTTTTTCTGTATAGCCACATGGGTTATAATTATGGTTACTGACTGATAACCGTGCCAGTCATATAATTTATTTATATATTTCTTACTAGTAATGCCTATATTGTTAGTTTAAATAAGAGCATAAGGAACATGCATACTTTCCCCATACTCTGCACTATCTCATATAATGAGTTACTATAAACAGAATCACAGTGGTCAAAAACAATGACAAAAGTTCAGCTCACCTAACTTGGTAAAAATATTGATGCTTTATATTTTTACTTTTTAACATTCACCTCAGATTCTATTATATAGAGTCTTTCTGCTGATTATTTGAAATGACATAATTATTTCATCATTCTAAAATATAATGTCTTTATCACTTTAATAAGAGCAAAGAAATTTGAATAAATTCTTTATGTTCAGTACACAGCAAAATTTTATTAAAAGACAAGTGTTGAATGTGACACAGGAGTCTCCTTTAAAAATTCTAATGAGCTACTTAATGAGACTTTTACAGGGGACTGAGGTTTATTCAATAAGGCAAAGCAAATGGAAAATTCACAAAAAAGTAATTGCACATATTTAAATTATTTTCAAATCTATATTTATGAATGAAAAAACCAAACATATAATTTGCTGTATACAAATTATGAAGCAAGAATGCACAGTAGGTGAATTTAGAAGAAAGTTTAATCTGTGATGCGTCTTCAATTGTCCAGTGTTGAGTATATCAATCTAACTTCGTGATATTTGAGAAAAAGAAAGCAAAACAATATTTCATTTGTCGAGTTTTCTCTGGCACACCTTAGGTGTATGTTTGCTCTGATCAACTACAGATAGTTAACATAAATGAGAAAGTACTTATTGTAGAGACGAGGTCTCCCCACATGCCCAAGCTGGTCTCGAACCTCTGGACTCTACTGTCCTCTCATCTCTGCTTCCCAAGGTGATGAGATTACAGGCATGAGAAAACAGGCATGAGCCGGTTTTAATATATAGTCCTCTACTCTGGATGTGACTAAATGTATTTTTGCTTGTAGTATTCACCCATCTGCCCTCATGTAAGTTTTTCCTTCGTCATAAATCAAGAACAGGAGGAAGACAGAAGATGATAGGTTCTATAGTTCAATAGCTCCCTCAAAGAAGCATTTTATTCTTATTTTACTACCTCTAAGAAGTAGAAAATTTATATTTAAAACATTTTATAGATAGTGAAATAATGAAATTAAATATGGCTCTGGTCAAAATCATGTTATTAACAGAACAACAACAAAAATAGAACGCTACTAACTCATGGCTTTATTCATTTCACAAATGCATCATTTTAAATTATATGTTGAAATTGTAGTAAAATTATAAATGCGCTTACTATGAAGTTTTAGTGAAGTTTAACTTTACAGGTATTTCTAACTTTCAATTTTTGTGAGAAAAACTTAAATTCACTGTGAAACTAAGTGACAGCAGTAAAAACAACCTAATATTTCATAAATCTGTTTTTCAAATGTGTCAGGAAAACATCCTGTACAAAATTGTTCTTAACCTCTTTGACATGGAATAAGACTGCTGTCTTTTATCTCATGCTGTGTGGAAAAACTGATGGTTTAATTTCTGTAGATCTGTAACAGGGATGAAAATGTTTATTTTGTTTTATGTTATTTTATTTTAGATTTGTGGGGTACATGTGAAGATTTACTGCATAAGTAAATTGCGTGCAGGTGAGGTTTGGGCTTCTAGAGGACCTTCTCTCACTCTGATAGTGTGTTGGTATGTGTCCCCTATCCCTCCTCCTTCCCTACCCCTCCCTTCAGCCTCTGTTGTTCCCACCTTTGTGTTCATGTGACCAATGATCAGGGCCCACTTACTGAGAACATGCAGTATTCAATTTTATGTTTCTGTGATAGTTCACTTAGTATGATATTCTCCACCTGCATTCATTTTGCTACAAAGGACAGGATTTTGTTCTTCTTTATGACTGCATAATATTCCATCATGTATATGTACTATATTTTCTTTATCCAGCCCACTTTGGATAGGTATCTGGGTTGGTTCCAGGTTTTTGCTATTGTGAATAGTGCTGAAATGGACATATGTGTGAAGGTATCTTTTTGGTAGAGCAATTTGTGTTCCTCTGAGTATATTCCCAGAAGTTAGATTGCTGGGTTGTATGGAAGCTCAACTTTTACTTCTTTGAGAAAATGCCACACTGCCTTCCACAGAGGTTGAACTAGCTCACATTCTCACCAACGGGGTAGACGTATTCCCTTTTCTCCACAGTCACACCAGCCCCTATTGGGTTTTGAATTTTTAATGATGGTCATCCTTACCAATCCATATAATTGGTACTTATCTTGGCGAATGAATACAAAACCCCTATTTTGAGGCTTACTAAAGTTTAATATATCCTCACTTGGATAGTCATCCTCAAAACTATAGCTTTTTTCCCTTTTGAATTCTTAAGACCTTCAGTAATCTTTGTTAACATTCTGTTCTCTGAATGTTTTCTTGTGGCATCTGGTGTTTCACCTCCAAAAGAGTTATCTGAGAACCAGAAACATCCCCATCTTCTGGGAGCTTATTAGAAATATAGAATGCCAGGTTCTGAATAAAAATTAACATTGTAACAGGATGCTAGATAATTCATATGCACATTAAATTTTGATCATTAATGCTTTAGGATTGCAGTCCCTTTACCTCTTTTTAACTAGGTTGACCTGAGATATTAAAACTACATTATACTTCAAAATTTGATTGCTTCTTTTTTCCTGTCTCTATGTGCAACTATTACTGTTGGATGGATCTCAGTATCTTTATCTTCTTTTCTATCATTTTTTCCACAGTTTGTGTTTGATTGCATGATCTATCAATCTTTAGACTTGTTTTACATTCTCCTGAGTTTCAGAGATTTTATTCAGAAAACCCAAGAAGTATGTTTTTCTGCTCATGAATAAAATTAAATGTTTCTACTCTCTTACCATGTTTCTTTCTCTGTTTCTGAGTAATTATATTACAAGATTCACAATGCACCAAATGTAGACGTTACCAATTTTAGTATTTGTCCCAGAACTAGAGATGCAGAAAATGTATTTCATCTCAACATAAAGCAATGATATACTAATTGTAAAGGTAGACCCCAATTTTGTTTGCTCATTCATTGATGAACTGTGTTAGTTCTGCATAATATTCCATAATCTCTTGATCTCTAATTGGTCACTATCATGATCCATGCTTTTTCCAAAAGGAACTATGAGAGAGTTCAGTATATAAGGGGAAAAGAGAAATGAGGCAAGATGGTATCTGATCCGGTTAGACTGTGAGAGTCTACAGAGGTGAGTGCTCAAAAAAACTAATTTGTGTGTGTTTATATGTGCAAATGGGTGAGTAAATGTCCAACTGTGGGAAGACACGGGATCAAGTGCCCAGGGTCCCCAGCAAAAATGACTACAACGTGCTGCTGTGAATTGACTGTCCCCAGGTCATTTCTTGGGAAAAAGCAGAAGAGATCAGCTGGCAACTAGCCCACACAACCACCTGTGGCAACAGGCCAGGCGTGGGCAGCAGGGACTATCAAGAAAGCATGCAGAGGAATTGTGGAGCTGAGACTCACAGAAACCAAAAACCACTGCCATTTTCTCTGTCCTGAGACTAGTCAGAGACCTGTTTTATCTTGCCCAATTCTGAGTTGCCTGTATCCTGAGATCAAGGGGTGATCTCTGCACACCTCTGAAATTGACCATCATTTGCTCAGAGGAGATACTCCAAGTGCACAATCCCAGGGAGACAGACATTCTGTCTCCACACTGGTCCAAACAAACTGTGTGCACTTGAAGTGGGAAACCTAATGGATAATTTGGGAGCTTTTCCAGGGAAGATCTACTGGAGTGAGCTGAAAGCTCATAGTGAGGACTGGTGGGATCGTAGGGAGGGATAGCCTGAGGCAGACTATCAAGGAAGCAATGGGGAGAGCCCACTCCAAACCTAGATGGGGCTCCAGAGCCTTGCCACCAGGTCCTGAGATCTGGAGACTGGTAACTGCTGGAAAGGAAGCAATAGCTCCCTGCAGAGAAACTGAGCAGACTTTCTAACACCTGGGCAAATAGTGCTCCAGGGCAGCCTCTGCAGAACAGAACTGCATCTTAAGACCAGGAGCTGATTTCTGCGTTGTATTGGTGCTGCTATTTACAACTTCAGACAACATTGCCCCCAGTACACAAGTTCTGGTGGGTAATGGCATATGCAGAACTCCAGACAATCCATCCTCCACCTAGAGCCAGCTGCTGGGTGGTAGTCGCAGACAGAAGAACTGACTAAGGAGGCTTGTGGTGGTATTGGTTTGTTTGTTTGATGATCTTATTTGGTTACTTTGTCTGTTGGTTGGTTTTATCTTTTCTTTCCTTCTTCTATTTCTCTTTCTTTGTTCTTTCTCTGTTTTATTTTCTTTCTTTTTCTATTTTACTTTCTACTTTTCCCTTCTCCTTTCCCTTTATCCCTCCTTATCCTCTCTCTTTTCCCTCTTCTACCTTGTCTTGGACTTAGTAGCTATGCAAGCATACCCACTGTAAGGTTATATTGTGCAGAGAAAAAGAGCAAGTTCCAGCAGGTGCATTCACCAGATAGCAAACATTTGACCTGCCAATAGGTTCTAATCCTTGCATGACCCCTCATCCCCTAGTAAATGCTCAAAAGTGTAAAGAGACAACACAACAACCCACTCCCAGCCTTATTTCATAATTTAGAAAACGTGGATCTCTGTCTTAAGGAAGGACAAAAGGTAGAGCAAACATCAGAAGAGACAGCTTCTCCATTTGTCACTGGGCAATGGAATTAAAGAGAAAGATAGGAGAACTGTTACAAATGAAGGAAAACCAACAAAAGCTGCTGCTAACCAGAGCCCAGCAAAGAGTCAGTGCTAGAAAGAATAGCTACTGGGGTACAAGCAATGGCTATCTCTGAGAATGACTGTACCCAGAAGGTGCTTGCAAAGATCAGAGAGTCAATGAATAGAATGAATAAAAATCAAGAAATGCAAGGGCTAAAACTAAATGAAATTGCAACAGAGTTGGAGAAACTCAAGAAAGCGTACATATAAATAAAAATAAATAAATAATTACATCCAAGATATAAATGATAAACTGACAAACATGGGAAGCAGAATTGAACAAGCAGAAGAAAGAATCTCAGAACTGGAAGACCAAAATATGGAGTTAATGCAATCCATTAAAAATAAATTTTAAAAAAACCTAAGAAGAAAGAAGAAATTTTCCAAGAAATGTGTGATTTTATCAAGAAACCAAACCTATATATGATCAGAATACCTGAAATAGAAAGAGAAAATACCATGAAACAAGTATTCCATGAGGTCATTCAAGAAACTTTCCCTCATCAGGCTAGAGAGATGACTTTGTAAGCATAAGAGAGTAAGAGAACCCCTGCAAGACATCTTATGAGAAGACCAACCCCAGAAACATAGTAATTATCTTACACAAAGTCGGTATAAAAGAAAAAAATCCTATAGTCTGCAATAGAAAAAGGTCAGATTACCTACCAGGAGAGACCAATTAGAATTACTGCAGATTTATCTGCAGAAACATTGCAGACTAGAAGGAAGCAAAATAGTCTTATAAGAACATTATGACAGAGACAAAATCTCACATTTCAATAGAGAGCCTGAATGTGAATGGACTAAATGCACCACTGAATATACATAGAATGGCAAACTTGAGATGAAAACATGACTCAGTAATGTGCTGTCTCCAGAAAACTCCTCTCACCACAAAGGACAACCATAGACTCAAAGTTAGAGGATGGAAAATGAATTTCCAGGTGTACAGATCACTGAAGAAGGCAGGAGTTGTAAGCTTAATATTAGACCAAACAACCTTTAAGCTATCAAAAACTTTAAAAAGATAGCTGGGCTCGGAGGCTCAGTCTGCAATCCCGCACTTTGGGAGGCTGAGGTGAGTGGATTGCTTGAGCCCGCAAGTTCGAGACCCACCTGGGCAACATGGTGAGACCTCATCTCTACAATAAATCAAAAAATCAGCCGGGCATGGTAGCGTGTGCCTGTAATTTCAGCTACTCGAAAAGCTGAGGCGGAAGGATCACTGGAGCCCAGCAGGTCAAGGCTGCAGTGGCCTGGAGCGGCCACTGCACTCCAGTCTGGGTGACAGAGTGAGACTCCAACTCAAAAGAAAAAAATTAAAAAGATAAGGAAGAATACTATATAATGATAAAGGTTCAACCCATCAACAAGAAATATCCATTCTAAACATATATGCATCCAACACAGGAGTACCAACTGTTGTAAAACAGCTAACAAGTAAATTTTAAAAAGATATTGACTATAACATTATCATAGCTGGAGACATAAATACCCCCACAAACAACCCTAGATAGATCATCAAGGCAAAAAAAACAACAAAGATTCAGAGTCTCAAATTGGTGCTTGAACAAATAGATTTAGTAGATACCTACAGAACCCTCCACCCAACAACCACAGAATATATATTCTACTCATCACCACATTGAATGTACTCCAAGATAGACCACATTCTTCTTGGCCATAAATCAAGCATAAAAACTTTTCACAAAATTGATATACTGCGATGTACCTTCTAGACCACAGTGGAATAAAAATAAATATCACCATTGACAAAATATTCCAAAACCCACAAAGACATGGACCCTAGAGAGCATGATGCTGAACAACTCCTAGGTCAACACAGAAACCAAACAGAAATGAAAAGTTTCCTGGAAAAAAATGAAAATGAAGAAGCATCTTACCAAAACCTTTGGGAAGCCATGAAATCAGTACTGAGAGGGGATTTTATATCTCTGTGAACACACATCAAGAAAATACAAAGAGAACAAACTAAGGACCTAACAAATCACCAAATGACGCTGTAAAGACAAGACCACCAAAACCCTAACTTCAGCAGAATAATCTAGATCACCAAAGTAAAAGCCCAAATATGGCACATAGAAGACAAAAATACCATAGGAAAAAAAAATCAACAAACCAAAAGCAGGTTCTTTGAAAGGATAAACAAGATTGATGGACCCCTATTCAGAATAACCAAGAAAAAGAGAGAAAAAGCTCAAATAAACACAATTAGAAATGCAAAAGATCAAGTCACAACTGACCCTGATTATCAGAGACTACTATGTACACTTGTATGGAAACAAACTCAATAACCAAAATAAAGTAGAGGACTTTCTGACATCACACAACTTCCTGAAGTTGAAAGAAGAAGATATTGATATCCTAAATAGACCAACAACAGCCCAGGAAATTCACTCTGTTGTAAAAAAACCAACTTAAAAAAAAAAAAAGCCCTTTACCAGATGAATTTTCAGCAGAATTCTACAAAACATACAAAGAGGAGCTAATACCAATCCTATTGAAAGTCTTGCAGGCAATCAAGAAAGAGAGAGAGAATGTTCCTCAAATCATTTTATGAAGTTAACATCACATTGATACCCAAATAGGGTAAAGATTCAACTAAGAAAAAGAACTACTGGCCAATATCCCTAATGAACATAGATGCAAAAGTACTCAACAAGATTGTAGCAAATCAGATCCAACAATACATCTCAACAATTATCTACCATGACCAAGTAGGCTTCATCCTCAACATGCAGGGCTGGTACAACATCTACAAGACCATAAATGTAATTAAATGCATCAACAGATGTTAAAAACAAGAATCACATGATTATATCATTAGATGCAATAAAAGCTTTTGATAAAATCCAGCATCCCTTCCTGATAAAAACTCTTGAACACTTAGGCATAGAGGGGACATACCTCAAAATAGTAAGAGCGATCTATGATAAACCTACAGTCAACATATTGCTAAACAAACAGAAATTGGAAGAATTTCCCATGAAAACCAACACAAGACAAGGCTTCTCACTCTCATCTCTCCTGTTCAACATGGTGATGGAAGTTCTAGCTAGAACAGACAAGAGAAGGAAATAGAGGTATCCATATAGGAAAAGAAGTAAAGTTATCCCTCTTTGCTGATGATATCATCCTATGCCTCAAAAATCCAAGATAATTTGTCAAAAACCTCCTAACATTGGAATGGACTTTGTCAAATCTCACGAACAAAATAAACATGCAACAGAAGGTCACATTATTATACACCAATAACAAACAGGCAGAGAACCAATAATAAAAAGCACAATCCTATTCACAATAGCCACACACACACAAAAATGAAATACCTTGGCATCTTCCTAACCAGAGAAGTGAAATACATTTATAATGAAAACCACAAAACACTGCTCAAATAATTCAAAGATGACACAAACATATGGAAAAATATTCCATGCTCATGGATAGGAAGAATCAACATTGTTAAGAATTCATCCTACCAAAGATAATCTACAAATTCAGTGCTATGCCCATTAAATTACCAACATCATTCTTCTCAGACCTGGAAACAACACTGTAGAAAATCGTATGGAAACATAAATGACCACAAATAGCCAAAACAATCCTTAGCAAAAGAAACAAAACAGGAGGTATCATACTTCCAGACTTTAAACTTCATTATAAGGCTACAATAATCAAAACAACCTAATATTGATACAAGAACAGGTATATAGACCAATGGAACAGGATAGAAATTCTAGAAGCTAAACTTCAATTTCTCAACCAACTCATCTTCGACAAAGACTCAAATAACAACCAGTGGGGACAGGACACCTATTCAGTAAATCTTGCTGGGAAAACTGGCTGACCATGTTCAGAAGAATGAAACAGGACCCCTACTTATCACCATACGCCCTCCCCCAAAAAAAATCAACTCCAAATGGATCAAAGACCTAAACATAAAACCTCAAATGTTAAGAATCTTAGAAAACACAAAAGACACCTTTATGGCAATCTGAATAGGCAATCGATTCCTGATGAAAACCCCAAACCCATGCCATAAGACATAAAATAGACAAGTGGGACCTCATCAAACTGAAAACCTTCTGAAAGCAAAAGAAACCTTTAAGAGAGATGAGAGAAGTCCACAGAATGGGAAAAAATATTTGCCAACTACATATGCGACAAAGGTCTAACATCCTGGATCTACAAGAAACTCAAACATGCCAAAAGGAAAAAAAAAAAAACGAACAACCTCATTTAAAGTGGGCAAAAGACATAAACAGACACTTCTCAAAAGAAGACATATGAGCAGGCAACAGACACGTGAAAAACGGCTTGGCCTCACCAATCATCAGAGAAATGTAAATCAAAACCACATCGAGATATCATCCAACACCAGTAAGAAAGGCCATCATTAATAAAACAAACAAGCCAGGCTCGGTGGCTCAGCCTGTAATCCCGCACCTTTGAGAGGTTGAGGTGAGTGGATTGACTGAGCCCGTGAGTTCGAGACCCGCCTAGGCGGCGAGACCTCATCTCTACAATAAATCAAAAAATCAGCCGGGCGTGGTAGCACGCGCCTGTAATTCCGGCTACTCGGAAGGCTGAGGCGGAAGCATCGCCGGAGCCCCGCAGGTCGAGGCTGCGGTGGCCGGGAGCGGCCGCTGCACTCCAGTCTGGGCGACCGAGTGAGACTCCAACTCTAAATAAATAAATAAATAAATAAATAAATAAATAAATAAATAAATAAATAAAAATAAAACAAACAACAGCAATTGCTGACGAGGATGCAGAGAAAAGGGAAGGCTCTTACACCATTGGTGGGAATGAGGGAATGCAAATTAGTTCAACCTCTATGGAAAACAATGTGACAATTCCTAAAAGAACTAGAAATGGACTTTCCATATGACCCAGCTATCCCCCTTCTGGTAATATACCAGGAAGAACTTAAATCATTCTACAAAAAAAGATACCTGCACATGCATGTTTAGTGCAACACTATTCACAATAGTAAAAACACGGAACCAACAGTGCTGCCCATCAAAACTGGACGGAATAAAAAAATGCGGTACATATGCACAATGGAATGTTACACAGCCATAAAGAATAACGAAATTGTGGACTTCACAGCACCTTGGATAGATTTAGAGTCTATCATACTCCGTGATCTATCACAGAAACAAAGAACTGAGTACCACATGTTTTCATTCATTAGTGGACCCTGAACATTTGCATTAATCTGATAAGAAAGGGATTGGCAGTGGCAGGACACGGCCAGGGGAGGGGGCACAAGACATCAATAAGGGGACCTGATCTCAAACCAGGTGAAGCTGGGACCAAAGGAGGCCCAAACTTTACCTATATGATAACCACTTTTGGACCTAAATCTGAATTGTACCCCACATCTTCAAAATAAAATTAATTAAATTCAAACATAAAATAAAAGAAAGGGGAAAGAGGTAACAGGAGGGAAAGGAGGCACAAAAGGGCACAAGGAGAGAAGTAGGTCATAAAGCAAGGGGTTTACGTCCTTGTGAAGACTGCTCCGTGATTTTACACTCTATATCTTAAAGAAGGTCATAAAGGAATAGTCAATTGTGTGTTCACCAGTGTACAGGAAATTTACATTTCCTAAAAGATAAACACGTGGAAAGATAGAGCAGAGGAAGATCTGCTCCAAGGCTGGTCCATAGTGGGAATGTGTGTGCTGAAAGGTTTCTGGGCCCACAAAGAATTTTCTTGTGAGGAAGGCCATCTGAGGAGATATTTAGCCTCCATTGCTGCAGCTGGAAAAAAAGGGAGGCAGTTCTCTTCTGTGTGCAACTCAGTTACCAAGCACAGCTTTCCCTTTGGCATAGTGATTTTGGAGTTCTCCGATTATGTTTCTTTTCACACTTGAACAGGGCTTGGATTCGCCTTCTCATACTCAGAGTCTTCAGCAAGTTCCACCAGCTACTTGCAGCATGATCAGAAAGAATTCAAGGAAGGTCAGAGAGGAGTCCAGTGCACATACCACTGTTGTCTTCTAGGAAGAGAATAAAGTGTTCACCTCATCAACAAATTCTTTCATAAGCTCCACACAGAGAAATAGCATCTAAGAAGATTCTTCATTCAGGGAAACACCAAAGAGAGGGGATAAAAGAGTGTTTTCAGTCACTGCCATAAAAGTTTTGATGTTTGTGCCATACTTAAAATAATCTACAGAAAAATTTAGTGTACCTTTGTCAATTTAGAGGAACTAGTATTGTCTATGTTTATGGAAAGAAAAATATAAAATCTAGGCTTTTCTTTTGTTCATGCATTTAGTAATAAGCTTCAAGTCATTGTGAAAGACATATCTCACTGGTTTACCCTTTAGTTGGCTTATTTTTCTAACAGAGTGAACTGAAGAAGTTTCCACCTGTTTTAATTAAGTGGGTATGCAAGTTAGTGCAAACATTTTGATCATTCTATGTAAATTTATTGTAAGTAAAACATGTTACATTATGTAAATAGGATTTTAAAAATATAACATTGGCAAACTACTTCAGCTAACTGTTCTACTTAAATTTTCTTTAGTAAAGGTTTATTTATTTATTTGTAATAGATAAAATTTACCTCAAGTATAAAACACTAGATACTAGGAAACCATATCAGGGAGAAAGAATTTCAGGAAATGAAATTATGTGTTTTTTCAACTTAATAACCACTATTATCAGTCACCTTACAAGAAGGCATGCTTAATAAAACAGCAAATGCAGTCTTTTTCCTCCAGAGCATGTAGAAAAAGAGAAAGATTGATAGTCATATTTTTAAAAACTATAGATGTTATGTTTATTTTACAATTTAAGCACCTACATTCTGCTATATCATTGCACTGACTGACAAAAACTTGTTGCAAACAAAAGTTGCAAAGTAAGACAAAACTGCTTTTTCCATTTCTTTAAAATAATTCCATGAATGGAATTGTAGACTTTGTCTGCTATTGGTGCGTTCTACACCTGTTTAAAACCCTCAGTTCAATGTTAATTTTGCTTTAAGCTGGGAATTATCTTCTAAAGACTGTTTTTTGTTTTGTTTTGTTTTTTACAAAATTAAGAAAAGAGTTTTCTGGGCTTTTCTTTTCTCATAAAGATCTAAGTTTTCCTCTTGTATCATATTCTCATGCCTAAAAATCTTCATTCATGATTTCTTGATGTGTAAGCTTGCTAGGGACAAATTTCTAAGCTTGCTTAAGTTTTTATGAAAATGGTTTTATACCACCTTCAATTTTGAAGAAATTTTTAGCTGGTATAGGTTGACTTTTTCTTTAAACACTTTAAAAATATCATTTCGTTGTCTGTTATGTTTTCATCATATTAGAGGGAAAACCCTATAGTCACTCTTCTTATGGTTCCGTATAATGTTTTTTGTTTTGTTTTGGGGGTTTTTTTGGTTTTTTTGTGTGTTTTTTTTTTCTCTGTTGCCCATACTGGAGTGCAGTGGCCACTCCCAACCACCGCAGCCTCGACCTGCTGGGCTCCAGCGATCCTTCCGCCTCAGCCTTCCAAGTAGCCGGAATTACAGGCATGCGCTACCATACCCGGCTGATTTTTTGATTTATTGTAGAGATGAGGTCTCGCTGCCCAGGCGGGTCTCCTGTACAATGTTTTCATTTTTCCCTTCTGGCTGCTTTTAAATTTACCCTTTACCACTGTCTTTTAGCAATTTGATTATGAGGGTCACAGGTGTAGCTTTACTTTTGTTTTATATGCTTTCTGTTTCTTGAGCCAGTAGAATCTCTAGACTTAAAATATTTATAAAATGTGTAAAACTGTTGGCCATGATTTCTTCAACTGCCTCCTCTCGTTTTCTAAGACTTGAGGATCTCCAGATGTTCCACAGATCGCTAAAGTTGGGTTTACTTTTTTCCTTTTGGTGCTTCAGAATGAACTCTTTCCATCCCTGTGTTATCAAGTTTACAGATGTTAAACTGATTTTTGTCTGATATACTTTTAACCTTATTCGGTGAAATGTTTTTGCATATATCTTCTTTTCTATAAATTAGTTTAGTGTGACTGATATCACAAACTACTATCAACCAAGAGACTTAAAACCACAGAAATTGTTTCTCTAGCAGTTATGAAAGCCAGAAATCTTAAATAAATGTGTCAGCAGAAGCATACTTCTAATAAAGGGTCTAGTCCTGTTTTTTTGGCTTCTCCCAACTTACTGTAGCTGCTTGGTGCTGCTTGGTATTCCTTGGCTTGTGACTTTATCCCTCCAGTGTCCGCCTCTTTCTCATGGCTTTCTCCGGTTTGTCCTGCTCCATCGGTGCCTCACTAATGGAGATAAAAGTAATGACACAGCCGGGCTCGGTGACTCAGCCTGTAATCCCGCGCCTATGGGAGACTGAGGTGAGTGGATTGCCTGAGCCCGCGGGTTCGAGACCCGCCTGGGCAGCAAGACCTCATCTGTAAAATAAATCAAAAAAAAAAATCAGCCAGG